>NC_142109.1:35245000-35545000 GCF_056152115.1 Neolamprologus brichardi | reverse complement strand
TCTTTGGTGCTCATTGTGGCACAATTTTTACACCACTCAAAATGTGCAACTACTGCTATTCTAACAATGTGACAAAACCAGAACATTGTCTTCAACTGTGCCTGGAACAGTTTGTTTGTACACTGTGGATTCATTAAATAAACACAGAGCTCCCCTGGCTGCCATTAGCCTCCATTCACAAACCAACGCTCCAGTCACTGCTTTGCATCTAGTTTGAAGAGAAAACACCGTCCTCCCAGCATGCAACTTCCCCCAGCTCTGCATTCTCCAGGCCTGCAAAAGCCAAGTGGCCTCGACTTGACTCCCGTTGCTCTCCCAGTATCAAGCATTGTTGATAATGAGAGAAAGCTGGACGGCTCAGGGGAGGGTGCCACATGCAGAGGTTTCCTGCAGAGCTCAGCTCAAGCAAACAGCAGTTCCAGGAGAAGCGAAAGGCTGCAAAAAGATATAGGCTGTCACATCACATATGCATTACCTGCAACAGAGTGCTCTCATCTCAAACCAAACAGCCAAGCGAAGCCTTGTTAATACAGACAGAACACACATTGAACAAAGATTGTTCTAGAGCTTTGTTGTATTCAACACATGCCATAAGCAAAGGATTGTTTGCTTGGCTGGATTTTGTTTGGGTAAAGGCTTTGATGGTGGCACTTTGTTCTGATTCTTATTAGAAAAGCAGAATTAGGGGGGACAGAAAAAGAGAAATCAAAAAGTGTCTCCATCCTTAACTACACATGGATATTGTCTTTGTTTTCTGTTGTTTTTCTCTCTCTTGGACCCTTTGAAATTGTGAAGAATGTACAATGAACATAGTACACTGGCTGCCCATAAAAGTTTGCAAAGAAAGAAAAGAACAAATGCTTCAAAATGTGGTGCTTTATCTGCACCAGCACATTGGAAGTGAAACTAGTAAAAGAAAGGACTTTGATCACTGGAAACTTCTGTCTCATCTGATATCTTAAATGCCACATTATACCGTAAGCACCAGACAAATCCATACTTGAACCATAAAAGAGATTCTTTGCATTTGTGATTTTTCAGAAGGCAAAAGCATTGTAATGTTCTTCAGTGCACAAAAATCTACAATGCATGCATCATCAGTAATGTTCTGTTTCATCTTGATTTCGATATTTCTACGGTAAAGAAACTGTCATTTTGAAATTGTTTCAAATAAATGTATTTTTGTACATCAGTGCGTTCATTCTCTGGATGATGAATTTCTTGTGAACCCAAGGGTGCAAAGAAAATGATGTTCGCTGAGCATTACACCGTTTGCCTGATGACTCAACCAACCTCCGGTGCAGAAGCACAAAGCGAGGTCGGAAAAGCACCGGCAGTGTTGTTGGCCTTGTGTCTGGCCTGCAACCGCGGTCAGTGTCACCAAACCGTCACGGCACGGTGTCAGCTCTCACAGTCTGTCAAACTAATGGAATAAACACACTGATACAGTGAGGAAAAATGCACAGAGAACAGCTCGAGCACATTGTCTGCAGTAATAAAAAAGATGGATGCAATGAAAAACACTTTAAATGTAATCAGGTTTTACTGCATGCCTCTATTGCATATGTAGATGTGCAACAGTGGCTGAACAAACTCCAAAAAGCTGAGCCAAAGTAGAACTGCTGGAAATCCAAATATTTAACAGAACCCCTAAAACCTGAGAATCACGTTGATGAACTTCGTAAAATGCTCTGACAGATGAAATAGTGTGATGAAACCGGAAATGTGCCATTAGATTCCAAAAGCAAAATATTTTTGGTTCATAGGGCTTCTCTTTTATTTACCCCTAACACAGGAAGTTCATTTTAATTCTGCATTGTCAGTGACAATCAAAACAGGAAGTCACATAGCCTGTTTGCTACATGATTGGAAATAAAACAGAAACCAGAAACTTACAAAACATTTTATTGAACTTTTTTTAAATTTTACCTTTGCTTATGTTGCCATCGTCCATTAAACCTCACCAGACCTTCTAATCATAGCTTTAGCTCTCACCGAGGTCTGGACCTGTATCAAGATAGTGAAAATTGGCACAAATCAATATGTGACACTCTAAATGGGAATTCTAAGGGAAGTCACAGCCCTTCCCTTACCCTTTTAGGTTTTTTAAAAACAACCCACAGAACCAAGCTCAGTTGAAATCCAATTCAAATTCAAATTAACTGGTTGTATTTGTTCAGATCTTAAGCTTGAGAGTCAACAAGCGTTTAGAAGTCGATCATCTTCAAACTGTTTTTGTAATCATTTGTGCCATTGTATCACTTTTGACTCTTCCCTGATAGTTTGTGTCAGTCAGACATTAAATTGCTCTTTATAATGTTTTAAGCTAATATGGTGGTGAGGGAAAACTACAGCAATGGTTATTTTACGCTGACAACTCAAAAGGCCCTTTGACTCATCACCTGAGTAGGAAAGCACTCTATAATTACCAGTCCATTTATATTTTTCTAAACCCATCATAGTTCAAAAACACTAAACAAATAAAGAGGCATTTCAGTCTGTAAACAGCATGTCTTTAGGCCCCGCCCCTCCCTGAGCCTGGTTCTGTCGGAGGTTTCTTCCTGTTAAAAGGGAGTTTTTCCTTCCCACTGTCGCCAAAGTGGTTGGTCATAGGGGGTCATATGATTGTTGGGTTTTTCTCTGTATGGATTATTGTAGGGTCTACCTCACAATATAAAGTACCTTGAGGTGACTGTTGATGTGATTTGGCGCTGTAGAAATAAAATTGAATTGAAATTTTTAAGGGGTTCGGTTAAAACATGACTCATTGATTTGGGCACTAGTAGTGAATCAGAGGCACAACAGGGGAAGAGCCACTGAAGAAGTACGTTTTTCCCCGCATGCTATTTAAATTTCAAGTGAAAGAATCATTTTTTAGTTATTTTGTTCTATACATTTCATTTTTATACACTTAACACACATATTGCATATTTCCACACAGTTGGTCCCGCACAAAATAAAGCCCTTTACAGTTTTATGGGTTTTTTAGTGTAAACGAGTGTATTATAGGACCGTGTCTGCTGAAAAGTGTAGACTTTTCTGTTGGACATTGGAGCACAGATGCTACACCTTATGTTGCAGTAAGAGAAACATTTATGAGCCTCACTAATTTCTAAACCTGCTTATGTCAGACAGTAAAACAAGAGTAATTACTACACTGAGCTTTTCTTTCAAGCGATGCTTATTTAATCCACAAAACAAGTTAATCAAAAATAATTATTTGAATTAACTAAAAAAAAAATCTAAAAACACTTAAAAATATATTAAGTTTACAGAGTTTAATCTATTTAATTACAGTGAGCTTTTGGGTTTTCTGTGTGGAACTTCAGGTTCTGTTCCATAATTAAGAAATCCTCATTTAAAATTGCTTGAACATTTTTAATGATTCAGAGAGTTAAAACTGCAGCCTTCAAACTTCCTTAACCAAATTTTGTGTTTCTGATTCACACATGGAAAGACTGCTGTGGAATAAATTTATCAGTTTATTCAATATTTTCTTTCCACTGGTGGTGATGTGAAAAACAGAACTTTTTTTCCTAATATAAATCTGAATCTTAAAATAAGAACAAAGAATTATTAATGGCCCTGACAGCTAGAGTAGCCAGATGGCCCCACTCCGTGCATTAGCAAAGGACGGATGTGTTGCTTTTTGTTTGGTGATTATTAAAAGGTTCACAGCCCGAGCTGCCCAAGAAATTATTTTTGTGCCACTACTCGTTTCCCTAATTCTCTGCAACAGAAAGCATGCTGGCCACATTAATGGGATCTATACAAGGTTAGAACAAACTAGAATTATATTTTAAATCCTAATAAAATGAATCCAGTCAGAGCAGATTTTAAATAGTGTTAACCTACATCTATTTCTAAGTGAGTAGTCTAATGTTATATTTATGAATGAATCTAAGCTTGCTTTAGTTTTATCATCAACACAAGAACAAGAGCTTTCTGGGACCAGTTTGTCCAGAAAGTTTTATCCTTCCAGAAATGAACTATTCATCTATTTTATTTAGATTTTCAAAGAAATGATGAATTAAAAACCTTCTTTAACTTAAAGAAGTTCAACAATTTTCCCCCCTAACTTTCTTAAATGAATCTATTGGCGTCTCTTTCTAGTGCCGATTATGAACGCCTGCCTGTATTCAGTCAGGATACAGTGTGGAAGGTTTACGGGTGGAAAGTCACGCTGATCTTTATTGTAAAGTATGTTTATGAGGGGTAAGTTTTGAACACCATAACTGCTGCTGATGATGACATTTTTATCAACAGATGATATTCTGCAAACAATTATTGATGTCTGTATCAAGCTGCTGTGGTTTAAACTTTTAAAAAAGTGTGAATTTTAAAGATTTTGAGATATTAGCAACAATCAAAATGATCAAACATTAAATCATCATCAGTATTTTATGTCAGTTTAAACCTTTGAATTATAAGTTATTTTAAAAAAGAAAAAAAACACATATGTAATAAATGGTGTGAGGGACAGGCCATTGTTGGTGATTAAATAATAATAATAGATCTTAATAATAATAATGGATTGCATTTATATAGCGCTTTTTCTAGGCACCTAAAGTGCTTTACAATTCCACTATTCATTCACTCTCACATTCACACACTGGTGCAGGCAAACCACAGTTGCAGCCACAGCTGCCCTGGGGCAGACTGACAGAAGCGAGGCTGCCATATCGCGCCATCGGCCCTTCTGGCCAACACCAGTAGGTGGTAGTGAAGTGAAGTGTCTTGCCCAAGGACACAACTACCAGGACAGACCGAGCTGGCAACGAACCAGCAACCTTCCGGTAACAAGATGAGCTTCCCAACCCCCTGAACCACGGTCACTCCTGTCTTGGACATGTCAGAGATCTGCAACAAAACTGATTTGTTTCCATTAGTGTTTTGTGTGTCAGATAATCCCTCTCCATACCTTCATGGCCAAAAATACCTCATTCACTTTTATTAAAACCACTTTTTTCAATATCTCTGCCCTTGCATTATAAAACGATGCATTCTGCAATGTGACCATTTTATTTTGAAGAAATGTAGCGATGCTTAAATTTTGTATTCCACCAGATTTTACCATTTGATATGTTTGTATGTGTGTGCGAAATATTTTTCAAATCAAAATCTGATTCATCAACGTGTGCAAACCACAACATCTTTGAAAACTTCAACACAATAGAACATGTGAAATAATTACTAATTTGAAACTAATTCAAACAGTCATGCTTTAAATATGCACACCTTCTGACTTTGTCCTATAAATTGGAACATCCTACAAAATATATAATATATATTCTACATTACATTGTAGGAACTGTTACTGTTGCATTATTGTTACCACGTGAGCCAGTCTGAGTGTAAGAACTGTTCTGTCACACAAGTCAGATTTTACCTATTTAAAAACGCATCATGCAGAGGTGGCTGAGACAGCCTCCATGGCTCCCACAGACACACAAACGACTTGTTCAAAGTGATATATGTCGTTTAAAAGTTAAAGAAGCTGCTGGAGTTGAAATCGGCTTTGGGGTGAGTAACGACTGGAATAACAAATAAATGTATCTAAAGAATTATGACGAAGATGAAATAAGAAAAATAAATAAATAAAAATATAACAACTTCATAATTATACTATTCGAATCTTTGATGACAAAACAAAGACTCCACGGTGTTACCTCCTGCACCGTATCAAAAGAAGTCCTGAAGCTTTAAGTGTTATTAGGTGTCATAAAACAGAGGAGCCATCACTGCTTGTCAATGCAATACAGAAAACGTCTGACCTGTCATGCGTCTGACCTGTCTACCGAAAGGTTAAAAAAAGAAAGATTTGTTCTACAATATAAAAGCAAAGTAAGATAGCACAGTGTTGTCTCACACAGATACTGTGACAGTTAAATGGAGGAGGTCTAAAGTGGTACAAAAGTGGTAAAAAAGCACAAAAGCAATGATAAAGTACTTCTGTTTGAAGGAGAAAATATCGGCCTGCATTGCACCTTTCATGAACATGTCAGCAAATGTCGAAAAATACTTCATGTCTATGATTATGTTGTTTTGAAGAATGAGAGGATGCGGCAAAAACTTCAGCTGCTGATAAACTCTGTCAAACTGACAAAGATATAAAACTTCCCCATTAACTGTTAATCCAATTATATTTAATTTATTTTATTATATTTTATTTATTTACCTCAAAGGTTGCCTCGAGGTTCTTTATAATGTAGGGTAGACACTTTAATATTAGAGAGGAAAATCCCACCAATCAGACAATCTTGGAGACAGCAGGAAGGAAGAATTCCTTTTTAACAGGAAAAGGCCTCCAGCAGCCCTGGGAGAGGGAGCGCTCTGCCATGATTGGTTTGGGGTGACAGGGAAAGAAAGGAGCAGGCTCCACATTCAATAAAAATGTTTTATATTTTTGCTTACTAAGAAAAGAAAATAGAAAATTATACAAAGCACAAAAAGCTCTTTATAAACATACATTTACTTTAATTATCTGCTATAAGAAAATCTTTCATGTAAAAGAAATCGCAGTGAGACTTTTTCCTAAAAAAAAAAGGTTAAATGAATGAAACAAGAGAGGATGAGTGTGGACTCTGTGTGGGCTGGAGCTCTCATCACTCTCATTGCTGGGTCATTACTGTCAGTCTTCCAATTAAAGTTAGTGACTGATGAACCCAGAGAACTAAGTAACCTTAAAGGCAATTACAGCTGTGTTTTCTCAGGCGTAAGGGACGGTAGCAAACGAAAGCATACAGAATTAAGCCACGACTTTAAAACCACTGCAAAGAAATGTTCTGCTGCTTTGACACACCCTGTCACACAGAACGTCACTCAAGAATAAAAGGCCAAGGCCAATTTTAACTTATTGAGGATATATTGGAACATATCCTGAGAGCTTTTTGTACAATATATAATTTTCTATTTTCTTTTCCTAGTAAGCAAAAATATAAAACATTTTTATTCAACCAGAATGCGGAGCCCCAAACCAATCATGGCAGAGCGCTCCCTCTCCCAGGGCTGCTGGAGGCCTTTTCCTGTTAAAAAGGAATTCTTCCTTCCTGCTGTCTCCAAGATTGTCTGATTGGTGGGATTTTCTCTCTAATATTAAAGTGTCTATGTAACAGGGTCATAAATCACATTGTTATAATTACACAAAATGTGTCCTAAACCCCCAAACCATTCCTTTTATACCTGACTTTTAGGACCTCCAAGCCTGTAGTTATGTTCATTATCAGTTAGAGCCCCTCCTCATTCTTTTCTTCTTCTTCTTTGGTGCAGTCCTATAAATACAGTGTACCCCTTTTGCCTCTCCCCTTTTCTACAATTCCCCTGTGGGAGAGGTGGGTGTCATTTCTTTCCAACACTTTAAAACACACATATAATGCATATTTAGCCACCTGGATGTTTCTGATTGCGATTTTAGTTCAATTATTGTCATTATTAAGCCTGTTTTTGTTAGATGTTATAAGTGTGTAGTATGTGTGTATCATAAATGTGTTTTAGGCGCCATAAATGCTAGCATGGATATATACTCCTTGCTAGCTTGGAAGATGTGGTGGGTTGAGCTAACCCTCTTCCACTGTTTGTATTTGGTCGTAGGAGCTGGAGTGGGCAAATTATTTACTTGGAGGTCTTTCTTTTACCTTTTTTATCAGACAACGCAGAATCACACCGGTTACATCTACCCTACATTATGTTGGAACATATCCTGAATATGCCCCCAAATTGAAGAGGACAGAATTTTTTAAACGAATAAAAAGGTGAAAAAATTCAAACAGCTCTTCAGTTCTATTTATTAGCAAAACCACTTTTGATAAATTGTACATGGATGCACAGGATCTCATGCTGTCTGTGCTTTTTAGGGGAAGCAAAGAGTTCTCTGTGACAGAAAAGAATCTGGAAAGACCCAAAGGTGCATTTATGCATTAACGCTTTGGTGTCATCAGCTGATCGGGTTTAGGGTCACATGGCGACATGACCGGTGCAGCCTATTTAACATGGCTCTGACCTCAGCAGCGAGAGCGCGAGAGTGGGGCTGCGAGGGCCAATGGAGCAATTATCGTGATTATTGATCGGGGCTTTAATCATCACCACGGTGAATCTATGACATCACGGTGGGACATTTTGATCTGTGCGTGTCGTCACCCTGACAAGTTACATCTTTAACGTGACGGCACCTACGCCAGACCCCTGCATGCAAATCTCCAGTCATCCGCGAGCAAAGGGATTGGAAGCGAGCTATTTGTTGTGCTCGATGACAGACTGTTTTCCAGAGAGAGGACAGCATTGTCATCTCGTCTCCCTCTCCCTGCTTCCACCCACCCGTCCCCCCTGGGATTGCTTCCACTAGAGTATGAAAATACCCTGTCACTTAATAAAAGCCTCCCTCAATTACAGTTTATTTCACTTTTTTGTTGTTTTCTCTGCTGTGGCAGATGAGACTTGGGCATGAAATGGAATTATTGGAGTTATCAATGCAAGATGGCAAAGCTGGCACAAACAAAAGCCATTTGTCTTTATTCACCGGGGAAGTCTGAGAGCAGCCTCATTATACTTTGGCTCGAATTAATCTCGGGCCCCTGTCTCTCTCTTTCACCTTGGGAGCCTGATACGATGTATTGTGTGCTTCTTAAAATCCCGAACACATACTCTAACCCTTGGTGCAGGTTACTGATAGACTTTCGTGTCAGGTGGAGGACAGAGAAACAGAGGTGGTGCAAGCCTAATGTGAAAAAACAGGAAAAGGTTGACTTCCTTTCTCTGTTTCAGATTCCACAGTGTTACATGTTTGACACAACAGAAGGAAAATCAGATGGGGAAGGACTATAGCCATACATATTTATATTCAGTGTCACAAACAGTCTTTGGAAGCCGTATAGAACTACTTTGATTTGGGCTCAGATGTTTGTGACACATTTTTACACATTTCTCACCTTGTAAGTCTGTCTGGGTGCAGACAGATTTTGTCGATGTGAAAGAATCACAACCGTCTGCGATGCATTTAGGAAACTCCACAGATATGCAGATAAAAATGAAGAGATGGGTGTATTCAGACTGGATTACTACCAAAGGATGCAAATGTAAAATGGGTGAGAAGACTGTAGGTCCTACATGTTTCATGGCTGACACTCATTTTTTTTTATAACACGTCATAATCAGTGTAAAATCTGGTCTTGGAGACACTATAGCAGAAACTCCCGCAGAGATCATTCAGTGAAGACCATCAGAGTCAAAGAAGACTTATTTCCATCTTCTTTAGTGATCCCGTATGTGTCAGGATTATTGGAAACGTTGAGATGCGTTTTCTCTAAAACTGCATCTCTGTGGCTTTCAAACCCCAAAGATCGGGTCCCCCAGCACAAACAAAGTAATATAGTGTACGATGTTAAGTGCCAGGAGGAGTGCCGTGAATTATACATCAGGAAAACCAAACAACCTCTGGCAAAGAGGATGAGCCACCTCGTCAGGCCAGGACTCTGCAGTCTATTTACACCTACAGGCCAGTGGACACTCTGTCAGTGATGAGGATGTATCCTGGAAAGGGAGGAACGCTGGTTTGAGACCATCTCTGAATGGAGGAGGGGGCCTAAGGGTACATCTGTCACAATCTTACAATGCTGCGATTGCAGCCATTCCCCAACTCTCTGTGAATGGTACTCATGGTCATTGATTGGTGATTGTTGATCAGTGGTCATGGCAATTTGCATATTAATGATCAAGGAACTGACCTCACAGCTCAATGTTCATTTAGTGAGCTAATTTTAGTCATTATGCAAATGTACTGTTATAAGATTGGGGAAACCTGCAGTCAGCTGAGACTGAAGACGTCACCTGGATGAGTGACGAAACGTTTCTCCCACTGAAAACGTCCAGATGAACAGAATCAACCTTTTGGGATTTCCATTTACAGTAACTGATCTTGGTTCTATTGGTTCTGGTCTTGTGAGGGTACACCTGCCTGCTCGTCCATGTGCATACATTGGAATGCAAAGAAGGGAAAACCAATTCAACTCACTTCAGTCTAAGTGTATTTATATAGATCGTCGCACAGGGGTAACAACTCTGACAGGCTCGGGGCAGATATTTTGGTGGGGCTTACCATTACGATATACACAGCATCTCATATTCTCTGTCTCACTTACACACACACACACACAGTAACTGCAAAATAATAGCATATAGCAATAATCAATAATATCAATAGCATGATTCAGATATTTGATCAGCACCATGGACAGCAACTGCAGCCAGCGGTCAGGGGAACAGACACATATTTCTAAGGTTCTGCTATAAACTCACACCATCTTCTTCAGCTAGGCCCTAAACACGACCACAAGCCCTAAACACGACCACAAGCCCTAAACACGACCACAAGCCCCAAACAGACTGAGCTTCGATAAGTAACAAAGATGGGAACAAACGCACCACAGGCCCTGACAGACCGACTCCATGAGCTCACAGCAACAAACAAGCACACTCATTTATGGAATTCCTCATCCAACAGTCATTTCCAGACACACACACACACACACACACACACACTATAATTTATCAAAACACAAAGACAAGCCACTCACTTGTCAGAGGTGAGTAGCTTCATCTTTCAGGCCTTGTCCTGGACAAAGCCACTAACAACAGTGCTCAGACTCAAAGTCCTGGTGGTCTTCTCATCCTGCTCTCTTCACGCTTTCTTTTTTTGAGCACCGCTTTTTTGCATTGTCTTGCTAAACATAATTTAAAATGCAGCATTGCCGACTAACTACTCTATAAGACACTGGATGAAAATCAGGCTGTTGCACTGGTGATGTCAGGGGCAATTCCCACAAATGACAGGGAGCAAGGCTAAAAAGTAAAAGTAATATATTTCCCGGCATGCCTTTCCGCTATAAAAATGTCTTCAGAAAAGGTGCCTATTTTAGTCAGTGAAGTGTAAAATTACTGAGCAAATATTTCCAGGGCTAAAATTTAATCCATAAAGAAAACGTATACCGCATAAAAAAAGTTGAGCTTTGGTTCAGAAGATCAAACCATAACTTAAATGTAGAGAAGAACTCTTATAATCTGTCCACTTTTCCTTAAAACTGGGAATATGAGCCTCATACCTTCAGCACTGTCTTTGTATCGTTGCCTCAAAGCGATATTTAATATAAGGTAAAGACCCCGAGCATACAGCAGCATAACAGATGGATGCTTCAAGGTCAGCTGATCCAATCCTGTCTATGTTTTATCCAGAATTATTTTTTTCTTTTTCGAAGCAAGACATAAGCAAATAACGGTGAGCTTAACACTTGTTAAAAGCGTTGTCTTCATTGCCTCGAGCCAGAACAGGACAGGTCAGAAGAATGAAAATACCCAGGAGCCCCTGACTTTGAAAATTGTTTTTCACAGTGACATCTACAGAGACAAAGGGGAAACATTTCATATTCTAAAACATATTCAGACAATTCTGAATTCAGACAATATCTTTTGTTTTTAAATGAGAAAATACTTCAGGGATTAACACTTTCTGGTTGGCTGGAGAAATACAAGTCCGGTCAACTCCAGAACCTCTGATAAAGAGCAGCAAGGAGCCGCTTTAATAAACCTTTCTTTGGGAGCCATCTGGGTCCCATCTGTCTCCCACACCGAGCTCGAGACACACAGTTGCTTTGGATCCTATTAAAGGAGCTTTTGCCTCCACCACTTCAAGCTATTGCCATAAATGTGGATGAAGCATCATCAGCAAGATCAAAAAGTGTACGTGCTTTTTGAAGGTAGCCCAGAAAGGAAGCTATTAAATTGAGGGGAAGCACTTATTTAAGTACTAAGATGTTAGTTCAATATGTAGGAGAGAGCTTCATATCCCATTTTTAACACCTGCAGAAAGCTGACCTGGCTGTCAGAGTTGCAGCTCAAGGAGTGTAATTATACACACATGAGATGTATGTTCAAGGCCATATAGAAAAGAGCTTCAGGAAGAACACAGCAGCAGCACAGTGGTAATCGCTTAAGATATTCAGCTTTTTACCATCATGCAGGCATCGAAGTAATTCCAGACAGTTCATAGACACTGTATCTTACTGTGAACATGATGGTGTGGTATGATGGTCGGGGATTTTAGGCAGTTAACAGCAAGAGAAAATATCACGAATAAAGAAGAATCGTGTACATGTTCATGTTCTTGATCCAGTCAGCTTGGTAAGAGTTTTCATGCATCATGTTTAAAGTCCTCTTTAATGTGCCTTAGGCCTCAGTGAATGCAATAATGTGTTAGTGTTGACTCTGCTGATTCATCTGGAGTCGATACAGAGACTTTCAGATTTAAAGCTTTTGTTGTAACACCAGAAGATCAAAAATGCAAAAACTGTCAGTATCAAGAAGTTTTCAAGGTTTTTTTTTTTAACACTTTCAATCAAAAATAAATAAATAAAAGAAAAATAAGATTAGGAATGTAAAAAAAAATTGTTTTTAATTTTTTAAATACACTCTCTCACAGGGTTGTTTTCAGCATGTGGTTATGATGGCTTGGTTTGGGAATGGGAAGAAGGTCCTCACAAAGATAAAACCTAAATGTTTGCCCCCGCCCATCATACAGAGCGGACTTTTTGGCAGAATATGAGAGACAGAATACACTCTCCAAGTTTGAGTTGGATTCGATGAGCTGGATGCTCAATCATCCAGGAAAGGAAATCCCAAAAAGTTGATTCCGTCCAGAAGAACAGAATCAACATTCTGGCACTTGTGGAGACGGGTGAAGAACAGGTGTATGGATGGATGGAGATACCGAGATACGTTGAATGTTGAGGAGAAAATGCAGCTGAGATTGCTGTTTAGCTAAACAGCGAATGTAAGGGGAGCATCCTCAGCACTTTTGCTGAACAAGCCGTGTAATGAATTTGCAATGCTTGTCACTTTACCCAATTTTCTGTATAAGCATATATGACTGGATCATGATTTCCTGCAATTTCTTTCTCGTTTTTTTTTTATCACGGGGTAATCAGAGTTGAACTAATTTTTAATTACTTTCAATCTAATTACCGAGCGTGTTTAACCGGCTCTCACAGCTGCAGGGCAAAATATCATTCAATCATTTTATCTTTACAAAAGCACATACATTTCACATGTAGAAACAGCAACGTTTGATTAGCTATAAACAGCATATCCAGTCAGTCTTGCCAAATGTTCCTGTTGAATTGCTTTAAGATAATGTAGAAATTATTAAACATGTCAGTACCTCCTGTATCTACATTTGCCTGAAACTGATGAACATGGTCTGTTGGAGCTGCTTATTCAGATGAACAGAAATTCAATTCAATTCAATTTTATTTATATAGCGCCAAATCACAACAAAAGTCACCTCAAGGCGCTTCATAGATACAGAGAAAAACCCAACAATCATATGACCCCCTATGAGCAGCACTTTGGCGACAGTGGGAAGGAAAAACTCCCTTTTAACAGGAAGAAACCTCCAGCAGAACCAGGCTCAGGGAGGGGCGGCCATCTGCTGCGACCGGTTGGGGTGAGAGAAGGAAGACAGGATAAAAGACATGCTGTGGAAGAGAGACAGAGGTTAATAACAGATATGATTCAATGCAGAGAGGTCTGTTAACACATAGTGAGTGAGAAAGGTGACTGGAAAGGAAAAACTCAATGCATCATGGGAATCCCCCGGCAGCCTACGTCTACTGCAGCATAACTAAGGGAGGATTCAGGGTCACCTGGTCCAGCCCTAACTATATGCTTTAGCAAAAAGGAAAGTTTGAAGCCTAATCTTAAAAGTAGAGATAGTGTCTGTCTCCTGAATCCAAACTGGAAGCTGGTTCCACAGAAGAGGGGCCTGAAAACTGAAGGCTCTGCCTCCCATTCTACTTTTAAATACTCTAGGAACAACAAGTAGGCCTGCAGAGCGAGAGCGAAGTGCTCTAATAGGGTGATATGGTACTACAAGGTCATTAAGATAAGATGGGGCCTGATTATTTAAGACCTTGTATGTGAGGAGCAGGATTTTGAATTTAACAGGAAGCCAATGAAGGGAAGCCAAAACAGGAGAAATATGCTCTCTCTTTCTAGAAACTCAACATCTCTCAGAATCTGTAACATAATGAACAAAGTTATAAGACAGGTATAACACTTATGTTTCCTAAAGCCCTGATGAAAAATACGAGGACTCTTAATATGTCATGTTATCCATGAATGCCTCAAGGCCCACAAGCTGAAAGTATGCCTATTCAATTATTGTAGTAATAATAAAGATCAATTTATTAAGTGTACCACCAAATCACATGTGGAGGGCAAAGTGCATTACACAAACAGAAGCACTCAGTGAGATCAAAGTCTCTTTACTCATTCAGGAGATTTGCCAGCACTTAGCCACCGAGGCAGCCACACTGACCTTTGTAATGCCGTCATTTAAAAAAAAGCAGGCTTCATACTCAATTAAGTCCACCAGGCTTCACAGAGAGGAAACTTTGCCTCTCTCTGCATCAGTTACCATATGAATAACATATGAGCAATGATCCTCTGCTGAGCAAATTGTTAATTTTCTCTCTTATTTATTCACACAATTATGTAATCGTTATTCATACCACTTGGACAAAGACAACAGGAGTGATCTCTGCATCCCAGCGCTGCTTCCGAAAAACTATTGAGCTCTGCAGGAAATGTGGATGCATAAACTTCCCCTTTGGAAAAAAAAAAGATGTTTCATTATTTATGATTTTATACTCACAGATGGAAATCATAAATATGCATCGTCTACCTCGTGTCAGAGCTGTTAGAGAGGCTGGCATTTTTGATCAGGCAGAATGGCAAGCTCAGAGCTATTTGTCATTAATTCAAAGCCAGAATATTTATTATTGTTTAGTACCGGGCAACACCGCGCCAACGGACGGCTGTCACTGTGATCGCCATTTAGGCCCGGTCTTACTTACCTGCGACTAAAACATGGCAGATTAACATTCCCACCAACATATTCTAGATTTCTTCTTCATGACAGTCGCAAAGACAAAGTAAATACAGAAAACTGTTCCAATAATTTTATCCAGAATTTAGCTCCCAGCGTTCATCTCAAAACTTTCTTCACCTGCAAAGAAACGAATAACAGCGAGTAAGAGTTAAAGAAAGTCCCAGAAAAGCATCAACACATGGTGCTTCATATTGTAAAGACCCAATAAATAAATACAGAGAAAAGCAAAACAACCAAGAAACTTCTTTGAACAAGCACTTGGCAACAGTGGGAAGGAAAAGCTTTCTTTCAACAGGAAGAACCAAGTTCAGGGAGGGGCGGGCATCTGCCGTGACTGGTTGGGGTTAGGGGAGGAAGGCGGGACTGTCGCTACCCGATCAGTACCGGAAACCCGATCCGTACCCCGCATGCACGAAAGGTGTCTACTTCCGGTCGAAGCGTTTTACGATAGTTACAGGTCAGAGTATCTGTTAAGATGTTAAGAATAATAAGTATCTCTTAAAATGTTTCCGATAATGAAACATTTAATATAATGTAGACAAAAACAAAAAAATAAAAAGATAGTGACGGACTGTACAAATCGGGTCTACCCGATCCGTACCGCGCATGTGCAGGGGTTTTCTTCTTCTTCTGTTCGTTTAATGGCAGTTTACTCCCCACTGTACGAGGATACTGCCACCTGCTGACCGAGCGAATGAACCCTATTGTAAACTGAATTGGCGTCATTACAAACGTGTGTTAAATTTGATTTAGTGATAAGTCGAGTGTGTTTATGCTTGTCTGTGTGGAGAGGATTGTTGGAATAGTGATGATGATGTCCGCTATCACTGTCAATTGTCAGTAAATACTTCATCTGGCTGATGAATCTTCACGTGAGATATTACAAAGTCTGTATTATGAACTCTATAATTAGGCGCCATTCTTCTTATTTTACGGCGCTGTTGTTCAATCGGGGAACGCTCTCTGTTGAGGAGAAAAGCATGAATTTGTTTGTATACGGATTATCCATTGTTTAAATGTCCCGGTAGTCGAAAAGGAGGCAGAGCTGTTGAGAAATGCTAAGAGCTAACTGGGCGCTAACCGTATCATTCAAATATATTGAATGTCGCAATGCTGGCAAAGAGAGGAAGTGACGTAAGATTTGCGCATGCGGGGTACGGATCGGGTAGTGACAGGGACAAAGACATGCTGTGGAAGAGAGACAGATTAATAACAACAACAATAATCACCATGTTATTGGTGAGTGAAGAAGAAACACTCCCAGCAGCACAGGCCTATTGTAGCACAACTGTGGGAAGATTCATGGTCACCTGATCCAGCACTAACTATATACTTTATCAGAAAAGGAAAGATATAGCCTACTCCCTCCTGCTCTACTTTTAAGTACTATAGGAAGAGCAAGTAAGCCTGCAGTGTGAGAGCAAAGTGCTCTAATGGGGCTGAAACGTTACTATGAGGTCTTTCACATAAGATGGGGCCTGATTATTTAAGGCCTTGTATGTGAGGAGCAGAATTTTGAATTCTGGATTTAACAGGAAGCCAATGAAGGGAAGCCGATACAGGAGAGATCTGGTCTTTTGCTGCAGCATTTTGCATTAACGGAAGGGTTTTCATGGAGTTTTATGGACTTCCTGATGTCTAACTCTGATCAACACAAGCGGGACATGCCTCTCCATGACCCTGAAGTGGATGGACGGACAGATGGACACAATTGCATTATAGGCAGAAACAAAATATGTGACTCTTGTAAAAATCAGCTTTAAATAATCCTATCTTTTGACAGCAATTACTGCGTGCCTTCTCTTTTCATTGTTATTAATTTATTTTTTCCAGTCGGCAATATTGATCCCAAAAGGGGAAACCCGGTTAGACAAGATACATCCACAAATGTTAAACTACTGCAGTGTGAAGTCATAGTTACTGCATAAATGTGACACCAAGTTTAGAGCAGTGTAAGTAAAGGATAATAAATACCACCGGGATTAAAATGTCATAAAACAACATGTCTTGTTGCAAATAATTAGTTTCATCTCTTTGGCGAAGCCTCAGAGCGCGATCCGCTTCTATGAGTAGAAGGTCATGGAGGCCAATTAGAGGGTTCAGCATGGCTGCAGAGATAGATGAGGCAGATACATCAGATGCAGAGACTTACATCAATATGATCGCTGCATCTTGATAATAATTTAGATATTTGGATTAGCACTTCCCATTAAAATAACCCATTAAAAGATAAGTATAAGGGATACTGAGGCATTTGCTAAGTTTGATTACTTTTAAGAGGGCTAAATGGATTGAAACTTATTAAAGTCTTTAATCATAAAGTACTTCATAAAGAAGATTATCTATCTGAAAGTGAAAAACACTTCAGAGTTGCTTTAGCCAGCCATATATTTCATATTTGACTGACATATGAAATGTGATGAATTTGGCTGCCATAAAAACAGGGATGATGCACTAAGTGAAGCTGTCAGAAGGTGCCTCTCCAAAGCAACACTAGTCACAGACTCGTTGCCACATTCTGACAGTTCTAAGACTCTTTGTTGAATCGTGATCCCCGATGTATTGCGACAGCATCTGTGCTTTCATTTCCAATTTTACCGGTTCCAACGGCCCATATGGAGACTGTCTGAAGTCATTGTGTCACTGTGTATGCAGATCATTTAGGTCTCCGTGCTGCCGCTTGAGTTTCAGTCTTTGCAGCTTGTGTGTGGTTGCAGATTCATTAGCATTTTACCTTAAATCCTTTATTTTCCCAGGATTTAAAAAAAAAAACTGTTGGCTGTAGGTCTATTTTGTGTTGTCAACAAACTGGAGATCATTTCCAATAAAGTGAAATACACTGTAATCCCATTCACCCGGGTCGCTCAGGATAAACACTGAAAGACTTTCCTTGACGTTTATTTATTCCCCCTTAAACTTGGAGTTTAAAGGCAGCAACAACAATCAAGCAAGCACAGAGCCTGGCTTCTTTGCGAGTGTGCACCTCTGCAGTGAGAAAAACCTTGAAATAAGGTTACACCCACCAGTGCAGACTCTGCATAGCAATACATGGGAGAGATCCACCCCCCCTTTTTTTTAAAGCTGTGTTGGTAACAAATAATTTGATGCTCTTTTTGATTTTTAAAGCAGGGAGTTTATTTCTAAACTGTGGTGTTACACTCTTAAAAATAATCCCAGCAGATCTCAGCAGTTACTTCGGTGAATAAAATCCTGAAGTCCTGAATGATCAGACTGTTTTATCTTAACAATCTTAGACTCTCATGTTGACCCAAAAGTAGGGATGGGTATTGATAAGATTTTCACGATTCCGATTCCATTTTCGATTCTGTTTAACGATTCGATTCTTTATCGATTCTCTTATCGATTCTTTTTTTTAAAAAAGGAGAACATTAAGTTCGATTAGCTTAGATCTTTGTTTTATATCTTCTCTTTGAACAAGATAGAAATTTAGGAGTAACATGGCCTTACAAACCCAACAGTGAGATCTTAAGAGATCCACAGCCTACAGGTCTTCAATGGGGTGTCACAGGGTCCCCAGGAAAAAAAAACTGTAAATGTAAAATAATAAAATAAATATTCTTCTGTAGCAATAACAAAGTATAACATAAATTATTCAGTAGCAATTACACAAGAATATCCAGTAATGTCCCTGCCTACAATTAAACACATTCACTTATTGAAAATCATCTGCTGTGGCAAATGGGTTCAAGCCTTTGACCACAAACTGAGTCACTGCTCGGTGACATTCGTCTATCCTGCCTGAAAGGAGACGCTACCGGTAGACTGCAGCGAGAACTGCCAGCATCTGAGCCAGACTCTGTCTGTCTGTCTCATCATGGTCACCTAATCGCACAGTAATGGCAGGTTTTGTAATGAGGCAGATCGCGCTAACATAATATGCACTGTTAGTTGATTATTTACCTGCCGCATTAACGGGAGAGGACGTGCAAACGTTACCGCTGCTGCTGGGCTGAGATTCACGAGTCCGGAGCGGAATTAAAAACACGACATTCATTTAAGTTTATCGCGTGTTTTGTGAGCAAATGCTTTTGCATATTCGTAGTGTTTCCTTCCTTAAATGAAATATCTACTTTGCAAGTATTGCAAGTTGCCCTGTTGTCATCCGTTCTCGTAAAGTATAACCAAAGTTTTGAGCGTTTGAGCCGCTCACGCGCCATGTTTCCTGCCAGGTAAATGACGCTCCGCAACGTGGTGACGTCATTCGGGGCGACTGGAATCGATAAGGGAATCATTTGCAAAAATGGCAAACAATTCCAAGGAATTGAAACAGTGGGAACCGGTTCTCAACAAGAACCGGTTTTCGATACCCATCCCTACCCAAAAGAGTACTCCGTGTCTGCAGGCTTTTGGTCCCAAGAGTTTCTTAAAATAGGACGAGGGGGAGAGCCTTCAGCTGTCGGGCCCAGTTTTGGTTCAGCAGACAGACAGCCTCGATATTATTGAGATTAGGCTTCAAACTTTCCTTTTTGATAAAGGCTTATAGTTTTGACTGGATCAAGTTCAATTCAATTCAGTTTTATTTATATAGCGCCAAATCACAACAGCCTCAAGGCGCTTTATATTGTACAGCAGATACAGAGAAAACCCCAACAATCATATGACCTCCTATGAGCAGCACTTTGGCGACAGTGGGAAGGAAAAACTCCCTTTTAACAGGAAGAAACCTCCAGCAGAACCAGGCTCAGGGAGGGGCGGGGCCATCTGCTGTGATTGGTTGGGGTGAGAGAAGACAGACAGGATGAAAGTGAGCTCAAAGAGTCCATCCATCCATTTATTTTCTTTTGGTTATTAGGGGCTGGGTCACGGGAGCAACAGCCAGCCACCCTTTGGGGAAAGCTCATTTCTGAAGCTTGTATCCATGATCTCACTCTTTCTCTTAGTTGTGCTGCTGTAGGGTCGGGCTGCTGGAGGACTTCCTTTCATGTACTTAGCACTCCTCCTTCCTTTTATTCCTTGTAGTCCCCATGTTCTTATATATTACCACTACTACACTTCATTAATGTTTGCCTCCTCTCTCCTGTTTTCTTCCTACCATGGTGTCTTTCTGCGCTTTTTTCTCCTCTTTGGTTCTCACGTCACATCCGGACACAGCAGATGGCTGCACCACCCCACCCCTGGTTTTATCAGAGGTGTATCTGTTAAAAGCGACTTTGTATTTCCTTCACTGAGATCAGCGCAAGCCTGCATGCATGTGCAGCTTTAATTATGGCTCAGTCCAGAGAGCTGGACATTGTGGATGCAGTAAGGGAAGAAATGCTGCCTTATCCAGAAGTGCAATATACGATTCAATAATAATTTCCCGTAAACTAGCTTGCATGGTGGCTCCAGTGGTTTTTCATGTATTGTCGTTTTAGCTAACAAACAGCAGATGGCTCTATTTATCAAAATGCGAGGAGAAAATGATCACCTCTTCACTGGGGGTGAAGAATTCTGCCACTGTGGCATGGAGTGTAAATGAACTTTAAATTTGGTAAGATTTTCACATATATTTGTTTTAAAAATGGTTGTTTTATTTTGAAGTCCATGCTTTTATTTTGAAAAAGGAAACTAGCGCAAAGAACAGGATGAAGGCTTGTTAGTAACGTGTGCTTTACAATAAGGTAAAGGTCAAAGGAGCTTGCAAAGAAAAGCGTCTGGACTTCTTTAAGTTGCTTGAAGACGTTTCACCTTCATCTGAGAAGCTTCTTCAGTTCTAAGGTCAAATGGTGGGGAGTCCCAGATTTAAACCTAGTGGGAGTTTCCCCCCACAGAGGGACAAAAGGACCCCCTGATGATCCTCTAATCGCCTGAGCCAAGGTGTGAAACTGGGTGTGGGTCCCAATCAGCCAGAGTTTCAGGTGAGTTCATTGTGAAACCTGGCCCCACCTTATCATGCGATAAGAGGCAGAGGCCTTCTGTCCTAATTCAATAATTCAATAAAATTTTATTTATATAGCGCCAAATCACAACAAAAGTCACCTCAAGATGCTTTATATTGTTCAGTAGATCGCACAATAATAGATACAGAGAAATAACGTGCAATATTTTTAATACTGTAGTCATTTAAATGGCCTGTATTTGTATAGCGCTTTACACAACCAGTCATCCACCCATTCACACACTGGTGATGGCAGCTACATTGTAGCCACAGCCACCCTGGGGCGCACTGACAGAGGCGAGGCTGCCGGACACTGGCGCCACCGGGCCCTCTGACCACCACCAGTAGGCAACAGGTGAAGTGTCTCGCCCAAGGACACAACGACCGAGACTGTCCAAGCCGGGGCTCGAACCGGCAACCTTCCGATTACAAGGCAAACTCCCAACTCTTGAGCCACAATCGCCCCAATTACATATTTAAGTGTAATATGACTTTAAAGAAAAGTAAAGGGGCAATATTTCAGGTAGTGTGCACTTTGTTTTATATATGCATATATATTTGGCTTTAACTCTAAACCCTCTGTTCCCAGACCCAGTTTGTGCATCAAAACTACTTTTATCTTTATCTAAAAGCTCATTTTTCATTTACTTATTTATTTAAAAAAAATCATTGTTAAGTACCATTTCCAGTATGTCAAGAAGTAAAGAGATATGTCTGCCACCACACGGCTGAAACTGTGGTGAACTGTCTGTCAGTGCAACAGTCCTGTGTTTTCCAGAAGAGATCTCTGTTTTCATGGCTGATTGAATGATGTGTCTTCTACTTAAATGTAGACGCAGTTCCTAATGGACTTTGGTCCTAAAACACTCCTGTCATTAGAAAGCCATCTTTGTAACACCATAGACATAATTTGTCTGATAATGGAATCTAATGTGCTTTAAAAAAACAAACAAACAAAACTGCTGACTACGGACTAAAGATGAAAGTGAAACCTTTTTGTTTGAAGATTTTGAGCAAAACAAGAGAGCAGTAATCATACAAAACAGCTGACCTGCAGAGCCGTGTACAGTTTATTCTTCAGCGCGGCCGGATGTAATTATATGCTAGTCAGGTCAGGCTTGTTTAAGAACTTCAGATGTTATTTGTTTCCTTCCTTCTAAATATCTCAAGGCTTTATGTAACTCCAGTAAATGTCAGCTATTAATGCCACTGATCCCTTTGAAAAACCAGAAGACTCCAGAATCAAACATCTGGGAATTCGTCGGCATCAGTGTATCTGTGAGAAATCAAGGTGTGAATAAGGTTATTTCCACTGGAATCGTTTTGAACTTTGATTCCAATTGATATTTTGTGTTTGCCATGTCGTTCTAGTCCTGCAATGATATTCTGTCAGAATGGAAATGTGTGTCTGACGCCTGCTCGCGCCTGTAAATGGGCAAAGACAGCTGGAGTTTCATCTTCTTCATTGTGTAAGTTATGCACTCTTTAGGATCGGACCAACGATGTCTTTTCGCCTTGTGATTTCTCAATTTCAATATTTTGTTTTTCAAAGGGTGTTTATTTGCTTTTTGATGAAGTGATTTACATAAATAACAAACAGTGTGAGAAGAGTGCAGATGCTGTGTGCTGCAGAATTACATGAAAGAATAATGATGAAAGACATCAAGTCCTAATGAGGCATCTGGAAATGCATATAAAAAGGCAACCTGGTGTATTCCTTCACTCCCTGGGAAATTGGCGCTTGTCCTTGTTCCCTTGAGCCTCACTGCAAAAGTGAATTGCTGTGATTCGGTTGCCAACTGGAAAGATGATTTTTTTTTTCCTCCTTTTGAGCCCTATTTGATAGTTTTCCCATAAATGGTCGAAGTCTTCGATGACTTCAAAGTACAAAGAATTCATCAGACCACACCAAGATATATAACTGCGAACAGAAACTAAATTACAACTCATCATGAAACACATTGGCAATGAGATTTGTTCCGCCCAAATACCAGGAGACCATCACTGAGATTGGCTTTTATGCAGCTGACTGTAGAAAACAACCGAGGCACCAACAACTGTCTGCATCGTGTGATTGAGAGCGGATGCCGTCTGCGTTGGTTATTTATGGCGACTCGAACTGACAGTGAGCAACAGGGTTAGAGCTCCACCAACGCACAGGCTGCACTCTGGCAAAGATTAAATATCAGTTTTAAAGGTCAATTAAGCTTGATTTTCACTCGTGCGCGGAACAAAATGTGTCTCTCAGGAGCTAAGGAGGCAGCTGAATTAATTACCAAAAAGGTCTCGCAGATGACTCCTCAGATGAAAGGGCCGCTTGAATGGATTAGCCAAAATCATCCCATAAAACTCTTGGAACCATTGAAGTCTGTCTTATTCCGTCCATCCAACTACAGCATGATGTCTCAATACAAGTCTGATTGGTGTGTGTGTGTGTGATCATGGTCCTCAGAGGATCATTCATGTTGCTGAGCTCTCAGCTGGGGCTTCCAGCACCAACATTAGTTTTCTATGATTGTCTATATATAATATTTGTTACACTGTTATTTGTTTCTTAGTGTAAACATCTTATGTTATCAATAAATCGATTGAAACAAACAGTAATTGTCACTGAAGCCCTTTTATTAACATGTATGAATATAATGCCAAATCTTGACAATTTTATGGATATTTAGTCAATGACATTAAAGTAAATATCAATACCAATAAAAAAAAAAATAAAATAAATATTAACAACAATATTTGAAGACGGGAAAAGAGAAAGTCTTTGCAGCCACTTCCAGGTGTTCACACAGGATTAACCTGAGATGGTGGATGCTATATTACTACTAGTATAACACGTGTAACTTGGACCCAAAGTGCAGACTCAAGGGGTGAAACAGTGCAGTCAAAATACACAGACCAGAGAAAACACAGGGTTTAAACATACAGAGGGAGCAATCAGGGAACAGGAGTCAGGAGGGAAACACAGCTGGAACAAATCAGGCTTAACGAGACAAGGGAACAAGACCTAAAATCCCTTACATTACTCGTTACTCGAAAAAAAGTACTCGAATTACACCCTGGAATCGTGCACCAGCCCAGGCCAGCCCACGTATGTGTTGATGAAGCGGCCCTGATGGTCACAAGTGGTCAGATTTATATAGTTGTGGTGTCTGGCCTGCTGCAGAGGAGGCGGGAAGAACAGGTGTGCCTGGCAGGGTAATTGAAGGTGTGTCTGCTTTTTTGATAGTGACAGACGGGCAGGAGAGGAGTGTGTGGCAACGAGCCAGGAGTGCCTGCATCCTGAGCTGATCAAGGCTAAAAACCGCAGTTGCATTGCCACAAATATGAAGGATTGTTACTCCAACCTGACGCCTAGGTGTGTGTTTTCCAGGAGTCCTGTGTCACGATATTTTATATAATAGAGTAAATGTGTAGGAATAACCGGCAATCATTCAGTCATTGAAATTATCCATGAAACCATCTAGGTAATATGATATGACTGGCCCTGATGAGCCTATCAAACATGCAGGTGACGTTGATACAGGTTTTGTAGCTCCTCAGAAATTAAAACAGTACACGACACATGGAGCAACATTTCTTGGTCCATTTTACAGTTTCCACGCTGAGGCGCTAGTGACTGGAAAAAAAAACAAAAAAACAAAAACAGAAGTGAGGGCGGACTCTAATGTCTTCAGTAAAGCTCATGAATGTACTATTTTTTTATGTTACACACACAGTAGATTCAACCCTCCTCAGTTTGAACCTTATGTGCTTTTCCTGCTTGCAGGCGTAATCAGAACCTAAAAGTTCTGTTTGAGGAAACGGCTCCTGACATGAAAGTGCTGCTGACATGGATTCAGCTAAACCATCCCATAATCTCTGAAGGCATTGACATGTCTTATTTCACTTATCTCTGTGCATATATGTGTTTATGTGCCACAGTGATTGCTGCCATCTATGGTTTCACATTAGTGCCATGAAATCCATTGAATACACAATTTAACTCATTTAAATTCAGGCGGGCCGATGTGTCTGAGGTGTGGAGGACCCAAAGGCAGACACAGGAGAGGGAAAAAACTAAGGTGTAACAAAAAGTGAGCAGTTTATTAAGGCTGATAACAAAAACAAGGCAAACTGGGGGAAAAGTTACCTAATCTGGGGAAAACGAAAACTAAGACATAAACGTGGGCTGTACTTGAAAACTATGACGTGAGATCATCAAAACATGAAGAAGAATCTGAACAGGAGCATGAGGCAAACCTGACACTCACAGAACATGTAGCAAGACAAACAGACAACCTGACACTGCTAACTTAAATACACAGGAGGGTGATGAGGGAAGTGGAAACACTTGGGAAACACAGCTGACACAAATGAACCTGAACGCCTCAGGGGAAGCAAAACTAAACACAGAACATGGAAACACAAGGCTTTCAAAAGAAAAAAAAGAACATAATGTGACGTAGACGTGACAACATGAGCTTTACAACATGGGACACACTGGGGAAACAGAATACCAAGAGAGATACAAGAGACGGATGAGAGATGAAAGCACTGACAAAAGTAAAACAGAGGACGAGACAGACTCGTGAATAAGGAGACATAGAAGAAAACATAAACTAGGCTAAAACTCAACATTATCTCAATATAACAACCAATCAAAATACAACATAAGTCAACAAGGCTGGGTCACAGACCC
Organism: Neolamprologus brichardi; assembly: GCF_056152115.1. Taxonomy (NCBI): domain Eukaryota; kingdom Metazoa; phylum Chordata; class Actinopteri; order Cichliformes; family Cichlidae; genus Neolamprologus; species Neolamprologus brichardi. Next base: position 35,519,503 of record NC_142109.1, on the reverse strand, counting down.
CGCCTCCTGACACTTATCGTCATATTTCAAATTATCTCAAAAGTTTGGACTGTATTTTGGATATTTTCAATTTTATTAAGATTAGTTGACCTTGAGTTGTCTTTAGTTGTGTGAAGTTTTTGCTTTTCTCCCAGTGTACACCCAGCAATACTGAACATGGCTGGATAAGCTGATCAAACAGGACATTGGGAAACCAGTCAGCAGCCAGGAAGTGGAGCCACAGGTGGAGCCAAGTATTTGTACCATCTGCAAAGACGCCAGAGAGGAGGAAGAAGGAGGGAAACGTCAGTCCAGAAGCTCTGCTGCCTCTGCCTGCCCTGTTGCTACCTCATTTATCAGGCCTGTTGGACGCCAGTCAAGACGAGAGCGGCCTGGCATTAGCATCTATAGAAGAATTCTACAGTTACCGGGCAGACTGGAGCCTGCCTGCTTTGTGAGTAACGGGAGTTTGGTACCATGTAGATATACTAGTGTCGGGTTAGCAGGAGTTCGAGAGGAATAAATTAAGTGATTAGTAGCAGCTGGGTCAGCCATGGAGGGGACAACAGTGAGTCTCAGAGAGAAAATACAGCTCAGTATTTCTCTTTATAACGCCACCAGTGCCGGAGTGGAGTGGGAAGTAGTGTCGGGAGGGAGTTGCTATTCTGGAGGAGATGGGCTGCTGGCTGCGGGTCAGCTGTTTGGTTGTCACCAAAGCAAGAGTTTAGGAACGGATCACGCTTTGAAAGCTGTTTTTGGTTTGGACTATAAATACTTAGAAGACACTTAAAATCCTGAAAGCACTCAGAGATTAAACTGAAACTTGGTGTGGCTTCATACTCCTCAGTGGATTCCTCATCTTCAATGGACCATTCCTACTGGTTTTATGACCTGCTGACCACTGCTCCACCACTTTATCTGTCATGTATCATAATGAATAACACAGATAATCTGCACTTTTGTGTCAGTCGTGTGCTCTGAGTTGATGCTGCTCTTTAAATGAAAGATGAAATTGTGGAAGATATGTTATTATAGGGAAAATTCCCCAAAAGTTTGGTGTTGCTGTACATCACTCTTTGTCTTTTATGAGCTTTTCATCAGCTACACCATCAGCCTCCTACTCAAAATTTATCATTATGAAAAAACAGAAACAGAAATAAATATTTCCATTTTTGTTCTCGACTATGAACTTTTTTATTTCCCACATGTTGAAACTGCAACATGTAGGGAATCAAAAATAATTGATACAAAAAACTAGAAAAATAAGATCATTTTCATCTCGATCACAATAACATGTAAAGGGCAACAAAAAGCTGGAAAAGTAAATGGAACTACTACATTTTAAAACTAATCTGGTTAATTGGCAGCAGGTCAGTAATATGACCGAGTATAAAAAGAGCATCTTAGAGAGATGGAGCTTCTCGAACGGGAAGGAGTGGTTCTTCGGTTTCTGAGAAGAACGGGGTTGTTTAAGAGGATTTAAAGAGCTAAGTGCAGTCTGAGTAACACCAGAGGGTGGCAGTAGTGCAACTTCGATGGATGCAAGCTGCCGTTAAACTGGAGGAAGAAGAAGGAGTTTTTCAGAAGTAAATATGAGCAGAGGTTCACCAATCTGGAAACAACTATAACTATTGCAGAATAATTTTAGAATAACGTCTCATTATCTATGGTGCATAATATTACCAACATCTCTGTGTGCAAAGGACAAGGCTGAAAAGCAATATTAGATGCTCATGCTCTGCACATCCTCAGGCAGTGTAGCATTAAAACATGCTTGACTCTGTCAAGGAATGATATGCATTGCAAAGAGAGCCAGGGATGCACAATCTGATATCGTCTGACCTGAAGAGCCGGTTCTCTGAAAAGAGCCAGAAATCCCATCACTAATGGGCTCAACACTGTTCACCCTGCAAGCAGCAAATGTAGGTTCAGGTTGTCTATAGAACCGGCACACCTGCAGAAGCACCATCACTGTTAATGATGATGGAAATGCATGTCCTGACATATGGTCCCATCTCAACATCACATTTTTCAGGAAGGGCCTTGCATATTTGAACAAGACGATGCTAAACTGCACGCCACAGCTATTGAAGCAGCTCGGCTTCCTAGTGGAAGAGCCCTGTGGGAAAGTTGCCTGCTGCCAGCACGAGACAATTACTGTACTTGTTTTTATTGTTTTATAGATGTTTGTTTGCCTTTATGTTAATATGGTTGCTTTGATTGATGTTTTTATTGTTAAGTTTAAATTGTTTTAAATGCATTTATTCATTTCTGTGTGCAGCACTTTGTATTTGCTGTGGTTTTCTTTAAAGAAGCCTCAAATTTCAATTTAAATTCATGATGTCTCAAAAAAAAAACAAGCAGACTGTGTTGAAATTTGCACTTGGCACAATCTCAGCCTGTTCATTTCAAAGTTTTTTAGTGTTTAAAGCACATAACTTTAAAATCTGAAAACTTCAGAGTTGAAAGTGTTGAAGTCTTTTGCCAATATAACGATGCATTCCCACCTACACAGCATGCATTTGCACTGTGGAAGGGTCACTGGGTCAAGTAGGATCAAATAAGCCAACAGAACTAATCAAACAGCTGAGAAACAGTATGTAAACCTTGACATGCAGGATTTACATACTGTACGTATGGCTTAAAAAGGCCAAAGGTGTGATTATTTTTAACCTTCGAGGTCCCGGGCTATTTGGCATTCCGAAATTCACTTGACAACTGCTTCACAACTGTAGGACCAAAATGAAAACCCTCTGACTGTATAAAAAAACGAGTACAACTTTATACACCTGAAATGAAAAACAAACGAATAAACTTCTCAAATTCAACATCTGAGCTCTCACATCTGATGAAGCAGGACTACACCGCCTCTTCATCGCACCACACTCCTAAAAATAACAGCGGGTTACCTTTTAATTAAGCTACAGGAACATCCAGGTGAAACCTAGCGCAGAGGCTGGAGGCAATATTTAAAAACCCTGTAATTACCTGTAAAATTACAAACTTAAATGTGTGCGGCTATTGTGCAAAAAACATGTTCTTTAGTTTAAAAAAATCCACTGTCTTAGTGCTAAGCTAATAATAACGGACTTGGTTCTAGTGTTCTCTGGAGAAAATACATCAGACGTTGATCAGAAGTCTTCATTTGTGCACACGGACGGCGAATATGAGCCAGTGATAGAAAATGTAGCATTTCTTTCATTTGGAAATTTATTTTATTTTATAATTGAGAATCATCACAGCAGTGTGAAACTGTACAATCCTGAGTACGTTTACTGTTACAAAAAAATGAAGCTTCAGATTTGTGTCATTAAAGATCAGATGGATCTTCATTGTCACGGTTACCAGGACGATGAAACACAGTTTGGCAGCTTGTGGGTTTTTACACTCAGGTTAAAGCAGGAATCTCACACTTAAATGAGCTGTGGGTCACTGCTGGCACTGTTATCTCATGTGGAGCCACTTTAGTGCTCAAGTAGTAAAAATAAAACAAACCACCACAAAAATCTTTCCTAAAGTGTTTTGTTTGTTTTTAAAATTTTAAATATTGTATAAAAAGACAAAACTGCAAAAACGTGAATGCAGATTTTTTTCCCTCACTCTTAACAAACTGAAGCCTTTCATTGAACTACCTCATAAACACATTGGTCTTCTCTTTCTGCACAGACATGTGGCAGCAAATGTAGGTTCAGGTTGTCTATAGAAGCGGCACACCTGCAGAAGCACCATCACTGTTAATGATGATGGAAATGCATGTCCTGACATATGGTCCCATCTCAACATCACATTTTTCAGGAAGGGCCTTGCATATTTGAACAAGACGATGCTAAACTGCACGCCACAGCTATTGAAGCAGCTCGGCTTCCTAGTGGAAGAGCCCTGTGGGAAAGCTGCCTGCTGCCAGCACGAGACAATTACTGTACTTGTTTTTATTGTTTTATAGATGTTTGTTTGCCTTTATGTTAATATGGTTGCTTTGATTGATGTTTTTATTGTTAAGTTTAAATTGTTTTAAATGCATTTATTCATTTCTGTGTGCAGCACTTTGTATTTGCTGTGGTTTTCTTTAAAGAAGCCTCAAATTTCAATTTAAATTCATGATGTCTCAAAAAAAAAACCAAGCAGACTGTGTTGAAATTTGCACTTGGCACAATCTCAGCCTGTTGATTGGTCTTCTCTTTCTGCACAGACACGTGGCAGCACTTCTGCTATCAATTTGTTCATATTTAACAAAATAAAAATGCAGACATTAGTTGTTGACTCTCGTTGAACTAACACAGCCACTCCCTCAGCATGTTTGTGCTCTCTGCTCATATCGCCTTCATATTAAATCATTTTTTGGCTTTTTAAAGAACTTATTTTAACATTGCACTTAACAACAAACAAAAAAAAATTAACTTCAAGAGCTAATCTGATTTATATTTCTTCACATCAGTATACGGGCCACAAGTAGGGGTGACATGGGCTGCAAGTGGCCCCCGGGCCGCGAGTTTGAGACCCCTGCATGAAACCCATATCAAGGTTATCATCGTTAACGAAAACTAACGAAATAACGAAAACTAGAAGTGAAAAAATATTTTCGTTAACGGAAATAAAAATAAAAACAAAAAAAGGAAAACTAACTAAAACTATAATGAGTGTTCACAAAACTAACTAAAATTAACTGAATTTATAGCAAAAATGTGTTTAGTTTTCATTGATGTGTGCGTGTCATACAGTAGTCAAGGGTGAAAATGAAGTTTAGTTTCCAGATTTTTTTCTTGCTGTGTCTCATTATGCCAGCAGGTGGCAGCACGTTAGTCGAGTCGTCTGTGTTGCTGCTCCGTCCACGCGCAGAATCATGTCAGGAAAAGTCGGGAGAAAGCGCCAAAGTCCAATTTGGGATTACTTTGAATATGACTGTGTTTTGGATAAAGCAAGTGTCTTGTAGTGGAAACAGACAAATTATGAGGGACATTTCTAAAGGGAAAAAAATCCCACAAACCTTAAAGTGCACTTGAAAAGCTCACACAAGAAGGCTAACCTAGCTTAGCTTGAGAAGGTAAGCTAGGAGCTAGGTACTCAACCCTCATCCCCAGAAAACAGAAGCTAACCCCAGGCAAGGCAGCGTGATGCATCCCGAGACAACAGGACGGGGATATCTACACAACTGTGTGAGTCAATTACCTTCAAAAAGTTTATCAATTCACTTGAACCAAAATTACGAACACCCGGTGCTGCGAGAGTTAATAGTGTCATTGGGGCCAAGATATACATTTTATAGTTGCCTGCTATCAATGGTTGTTCATCTGCCTTTATTTATTTATTTAAAGAACCCATAGGTGGGAATGTGAGTTGTCTGTCTCTGCGTGTTAGCCCTGCGACAGACAGGCGACCTGTCCAGGGTGCAGTATGGTAGCTGGAATAGCAACATACCCAAGGATGAGCAGAATGACTGATATGATGAAACTGGGATTTTGTTACACTTAATTATTGCAAACACAACTAAAACTATAACTGAAACTAATAATAAAAACTAAAATAAAAACTAAACTAGCAAACAATTGGTAAAAACTAATTAAAACTGATAAAATTGAAAATCTGAAGTCAAAACTAAATAAAAATAAAAACTAATGAAAATTACAAAACTATTAAAACCCTGCTCCATATCAGTGACACTAGAGTGGAATCAGGCTTGCTGTTTAAAGCACAAGAAGGCAAGTTTAATTTTCTTCGTCTTCGTACCTCACCATTTTTTTTCATCATATAAAATCAATACAAATCACTTTTACTGCAAAAAGTACAACATCGCCTCTGTGATCATCTGTCTGTAAAGCTTCACTTACTGGTGACCTCATGGTTTTTGAAGGGATAATTTATCCAAAGCAGTGTAAATTTAGGTTGAGTTAAAAGTTTGCACATTAACTGGGATTGCTCAATTCTGAATACATTAAGTAAGGGTTCAAGTAATGCACGGATAAAGTAGGAAAACAAATGTACAGCTCCTCCATGCTATCATTTGTAAAATCTGAACTAGTCTAACGTTGCATGATTAATACAGAATGCTGTGTGCAGCCATGTTTTTAAACTCAGTAAAGCCTAAACGTTGGTTCCCCATTAAAGCGAAGCCTCGTATTTATCCACATTATTTTCTTTTTAGGCGACGCTGAATTCAGTCGGAAATAAGAAGTTGGGCAGAATATTCACCTCACAGGAAAAGTGCATGTGTGACACTGCTCACCCTTCTGCTTTGTCAGCAGCGCGAGAGTTAAAGTCTGTGGCGAGAGCTGCTGTCTTTAATTCAGCCACGGAAATTTAAATGACATGCAAATGCTGCAAGACACCTTCGTATGAGAACGAGCACCGTGACAAGGAGTCTCAGGCGAGGTTTACAACGATACACTTTTATCCAGTTAATATCAAATCTAATTTTTCACTGAATATAGTTAATAGAAATTTGGCAGTGGGTCCTGACAGACAGCTGCATCTCCCTGAGCAGCCCGTTCTCACTCCCGAGGCGTAACATGCCGACGTATTGTCACGTCCCGCGGCGTTCCCGAGGAACGCAAAAGGAGACCTTCGGCATTCTTATGGTACGCGGCGGGTTATGGCTGAAATCCAGTGCAATGACGCTCCCGCGGTAATAGACGTTCCAGCCCTGTATTCCAGCCCTAAACCTAACCTTATCCCTAGCCCTAACCATAACCTTTTTAATAACCTTAACCATGACTTTAATGATGTTAAATAGCATGTTTCTTGAAGAAAAAGAGCAAACATGTGTAGATTGAGTCCATATGGTTCATTTTTCCGAGGTCGTCATTTAGGAACGTGGTGGGTAGCCGAAAACGTGATATGTTGACGATTTGTCACCTAGCGTAAAATGTTACGCTTTGGGAGTGAGAACGTGTTGCCCTGAGCCAGGCTCTACTGGAGGTCACTTCCTGTTAAAGGGGATTTCTTTCTCTTGCCACATGATGCATCTTGAGATGAGTGTTTCTGGGAGCTTGTGCCATAAAACATTTGGTTTGGAGTAGAAGGCCTGCAGGTTAAACGGCATCGACATCGGCTGCCAAAGTTGTGATTTAGTGTCTGATTTACAGTTTTGATTAGGTTCAAGCAAGAAGGACTTTTATTTTGAAATCTCACTTTGGCCTGGAGATTAAAAGATGGAGTCAGAACTACAATAAAGAGCCTGTGGTCGTGCAGTTCGGTCTCACAGCCGTGATGCTGTTACTGACTGAGGAGAGGATGTTTTTTTCCTTTTCTTTAGGTGGAAACTTGAAAACATAGCCTAAGGCTTAAGGGGTTAAAACTAGATTACACTGTGCTGAGTGCTTGGTCAGGCTTGTCTGCTGACAGCTGGAGCTGAAAAATAGATTGAATAGCTCACTGAAACAAATCCAGACCTGTTACCGTGAAAGAAGTGTAATAACCAAGTGGTGCTTGACAAGATATTATATCTTTTATGAGAAAAAAAAGATTTTATCATCCTAAATTAGAATATCATGAGCATGATTTCTCAGATTTTATGTGTTACCAATTAACTGCTCGTCTCCAAATTAAAGAATAACTTTAACTGGTGGTTAAACTCACTGTGCCCAAGTTCAGCTCTATGCAGTGGGGATGGTGACTGGCTGAATCATGTTTCCCCCTCAGGGTTTACCTTGTTACGGAGGCTTGTCCATACTGCAAAACCATAAACTCGACTTGACCTGATTTGATCCAGTTAAGCTGAAAAATACCAAAGAGACCACTTGGGGGCTTTTGGGCTCAACGGATTCATTCATGTACCAGATTGAGTCGGCACACCTAAAAACCCTGTTAGCCTGTGAAAATGATTACTGCTCTATGCTTGTATTTCATAAAAATGTACATCTAAGTCCTAATAAATCTAATCTAATTGTCTCTTTATGTTATGACACAAGATAGAAACGAGTAACAGACGGTTGTCAATTTAAAATGTCAGTGTAGATAAAACAAATCTGGATTTACGTTGTATCAGCTCTGTGAAACCGACCTTCAGATCTCTCGGAAACAGTGAGACCTTTAACAAAAACATGGGAAAAGTCCAAAAAATGTGAATGTGAACATTTGGGCCAAGTATAAAATTAAAATATGTCCTTTTTTTGTTTGTTTGTTTGGCTGAAGACAAGGTAAGAATAGCAACTAAATGCAGTATTATTAAAATTACAGTTTTGGGTGGGTGGAGTAAATAATGCCATTTACAGATATTGTACAGTATAATAATTTTGACCTGTAAGGGTGACAGTCTGGGGGAATTTTGCTGTTTCGGCTCTCAAGTGACCCGTAGTGCCTGCAGGAGGGGAGGAAACGGGAACACAGACAGGCTGGAGTCCAAGAGGATTTTTCCCGCCTGCCTCTTCACACTGGAGTAGCATCATATCCTGCAGGGGGACACCAATGACCTTCTGAAAATCCTCACTGTCTGTCGTACTTTGTTACTTGGCCGTCAGGTGACAGAAGACCACACAGAGGTTGAGATGAGGATCTGAAAAGAGACTTTTTGAACTGCTGCCCCTCCCTGTAGAGGTGTGGGGTGTGATGTACCACCATAGGTACAGATGATCTGTAGATGAGGCCTGCACTGTTTGAAAGCTTGCAATATCGTAATGTCAGTTTTACTCGTACAGCATGTTTCATTATACAGAAACCCGACGTGCTTAGCACAGAAGATAAAAACGTAAACATCCATGTAGGTTTTACGACGCCTTCAGGCAGTGAAAGAGCAAAATAAAAAGTGCAGCTCCTGAGTGTAAACATGTGAACAACAAGAGTCTGAGTCTGTTTTTGAATGCTGGCACAGATGCAGCTGATCTCAGGTCAGCAGAGCTGTAGTCACTGACTCGCCATTCGTGAGTATCAAACACATCATCCATCGTTGCGATCGATGATTTGTTTTGCACAGCACATACAATGATTTAGTTGATATTGTGACTTCCTGACACTTTTCCTTAATAACACATTTGAATATATTAGCATTTATTAGAAGCTTATATTGATTTAATTATGTCCACTATCGGCATTAATTTTTTGTGCTGATGTCTCACACTGTAAGTGTAACACACATGCAGCTCTGTTCAGGCTGTGCATATAAATGTTGTCACCATGTGACTTGTGGGTTCAGCTTTAAGGGTGTGAGGGTGGAGAGCTGATTGACCTAGCTAGCAGCTCAGTTAGCATCAGTGTGTTCATAGCACAGTGTGCTGTTATGGGTGCATGTCTGATGCAGGGGCGTTAACACCTTTCTTATATCACCACTCTGAAGACCGATGAGCGTTGTCAACAGGTTTACTGACATTCAAAAGGGTAAAACTACAGTCATGACATACATATGTGCAGCATAATATACATTTATATACCACAATGCTACTACATAGCATAAGTCTAATTATGTAAACTTTTTAAACTACTACTGATGCTATCCCAGACGACCTCCAAAATCGCGAGTAGCTAGCTTAACAAACGGAGTAGCTTTACAGCCAAATACTGCATTAGCGGGCAACATATTGTACAAAAAACAAAGTTGCAATTTATACTTAAAGTACATACCGGCGATACAACCATAAACCGAAGATGTGGACAGTATTTTTTCCAACAGGACACCATAAACTGTGTGCCGATATGTTTCCCTTCTTTTTGCTTTTCTTGCGCCGACTTCCTGTTCAATAAAGTTGTTTCAAAATAAAGCCGTTTCTAAAGCGCATTACTTGGAGCAACCACAGAGGGCGCTGTAAACACACAGATAGCTGTATCCTATAGAATACAACAGAGTCGTTATGATGGGAAACATTAACTAGAGAGACCTGATCAGGGTTTTGTATCAGAACCTAAATATGTTGGGCATTATAACAGGGGAGTCTATGGGATTGGCTCCATAGTGTACTGGTTAACACATCTGCACAATATGCAAAAGATTCCCAGTTTGAGACTGGGAGGAGACATAAATATGAAGATGTGTCAAATCAAATATCCTGCAGTGGTGACACCATATGAAGGGGTCAGCTGAAAGAAGCCTTTGTTTATGGGATTTATTTGGTTTTGGACCCAGTTTCAAATGGCTTTTCTTCAGTTTATTGTACTTCACCCCTGAATTCACTTTTTAATTCCAGCTGTTGGTCTGAAAACTGCTGGCATCCTAAATTAATTTTTCTGTAATCAGGATAAATCATAAGAAGGACATGGCTGCACCAATGTGCATATTCAGGCTCATTTGTTGTGGAGGTTGTGATGCAATTTAAAATAAAAAGGCGAGTTATGCCATATATGAAGGTGCTGCTCAGCTTCATGTTTTTAACTGATTGTAATATCAAAAAACAAAAAGTGCATGGGCCTAAAGACAATGCGACTGACAGGAGTCACCAGAAAATAATGCAAATCAAAGTTTAACTGTAAGATTAAAGAAGAGATGCATATGTAATTATGCTCATTTCATTATTACGCCTTTGTTGTTGGAAAATATTAGATTTCGCCTTGAACCACGTCGGCACTTTTTGACTATTAGCGCCCTAAAAATGATTTAAAATGAAAATTAATTAGTGTTGCAAATTATCACTGGGACTTATCAATGAGGAGGACACAGGCCTGCATTGGTAATTCATGTCAGTGCTTGAACGATGCTGCTGGGTCAGCATTCCCATTTCCATTTCATCAATAGGGTGTCTCACACATTTTACAAGGTGATTTGTTCATTAAAATGAGAATGGGCTGCAGCTTTCAGGAGGTAAGTACCCACTTCAAAGCACCTGGAGACACATATCAAGATGAACAGCAGAGATAAACATAAAACTTCCCCAGCTTTTTCAGTCGCACCGGGAAGAAGACAACACTTGAGAAAAGCAGTTTGGTGCAATAATTTGTATGCCTGGTTACCTGCAGACTGCTAAACAGAGCCGAGGCTTTGAAGCTCCTTCGCACTCGCTTTCCCTGCACTTATGGGAATAGACGGAACATTTATTGAGTTCATTTCAGAATATTTTAGATTTAAAACCATCTCACTGCTGTCGCATGTTTAAAAAAAGCACCATCAAGGAAACTCGGCGGCGAGGCTCGGTGAATATTTTCGTCTCTACGTCACAGTTTTCCCTGCTCCCTTCCACCTCTGCTAAATGACTATAGGTTCTTGGTCACTTCATCAACCTCTATTAACATACAAGGAGAATTCTTAATGGGACTTGAATTACTCCAAATCCAATGCATAGCAGGTCACACTACTCACAGGGCACAGTGAATTAAAATTTCAATAAAGTCCTCTCCTCCAATTATTCCCAAAGTAGAGCCAGATCGCCACAACAACAACCGAGGAAGGGATATTCCAATCGTTATCTGCTGTGCGTCCTCATGAATCTTCTCTCAATTAGCATTTAATGATAGCCGTAATCTACCCCAATAAAATGCCCGCTAGACATAATAGGCAGGGGAGTCAAACTGAGCTGTGAACGACGGTATCGACGATCAGGAAAAATAGACGCGTGGCTGAGCGAGTGTGATCGCCCATCAGCTGAAACTAAAGTTTTTTTACCACAACATTATGAATTCAGACTGCCGGGTGCACCGAGGACACGATGTTAATTACTGTTTAAAGCTTCAACTGTTTCTACAGAGTTCATGTGCAAAACTTTCTTTTCTTCAACTTTGAAAAATGAGTTTCAATGTGCATAAAAATAAGTTTTCTAGTTACGAATGTGAGGAAAAGAATCTGATTCTTGGCTTGAACTTGGAGACAATCTATTTTTAATAGCTGGATACTAAAAAGTCTAAAAGAGCAGAGGTGGTCATTCTGCGCTTCTTTCCCCTGCATAGTCATTTCATCCATTGTTAATACAAAAATATGAACGGCCGAACTTAACTGATGCCTAGTCGTGATTTTATCTGTGGCAGTTGTGCAGTTTCCTTTTTCTAATACGGTTTCTTTCTGTCTGAAGCTCTCTCAAAGCCAGCATTGAATATGCCAAGTACTTTTGTACATGACTGAGTTGGCAGTGACTGTATGTACAACTGAATGAACATTGCTTCTTGAATTTTTACCCAAAGAAGTGCCTAAGTCAAAGCAAAGTTATTTGTTTGGAACCAAAACGTGAGTTAATTCCATTTCTGGCTGCCAGGCCGGATCTGGATACGTTTTTGGTGGTGGGATAATTTGGGCTCCAGTCAGCGGGACATGCGTCAACTTTGCCCTCCCCAGAATGGGCCCATTGTGTCACCTATACAATGGATATTCTGGCAAGTCATTCACACAGAGTCTTTGTTGCGTCCAGCAATCTGGCATACCCAAAGTCAGCTGCCGTTGGGATACAGCACATTGGTGCAAGCTAGGAAGCTTTTAAGACTAGTTATAAAAGTTTTAGAGCAGGGGTGTCAAACTCAAATACACAGTGGGCCAAAATTCAAAACTGGAACAAAGTTGCGAGCTAACATTAATATTTATTGAAGAAAAATCTTCCTCCAGATTTAAGAATCAATCTTTTCTTATTGACTCGAACAAGCCATACCAAATTACTATTAGAGATTATTATAGAGATATCTATCTCTCTCTCTCTCTCTATCTCTCTCTCTCTATCTATCTCTCTCTCTCTAGCTATCTATCTCTCTCTCTCTCTCTCTCTAGCTATCCCTCTCTCGCTCTCTCTCTCTATCCCTCTCTCTCTCTCTCTCTCTAGCTATCTATCTCTCTCTCTCTCTCTCTATCCCTCTCTCTCTCTCTAGCTATCTCTCTCTCTCTCTAGCTATCTATCTCTCTCTAGCTATCTCTCTCTCTCTCTCTCTCTCTCTCTCTCTCTCTCTCTCTCTATCCCTCTCTCTATCTATCTATATAAATAATCTCTAATGGTAATTTGGTATGGCTTTGCGGGCCAAATGTAATTACACTGCGGGCCAAATTTGGCCCGCGGGCCAGAGTTTGACACCTATGTTTTAGAGACTTGCACACCTCCAGGACTTGGACCGTTTTATACATTTACTATAAAGTCCCACTCACTATGGCACTGAATATTACAGAGATTATATTAAAAACACAGAAGGACAGACTGCTACAGTACATTTCATACAGAGCCCAAGAATGAGGCCAGTGCACGAGCAGGTGGCGTGGAGGCAACATTAATCCAGACGATGTCAGGCCTCAGTCACAAAATGATGGAGGAGCACGCTGAGAATAGAAAACGCTTTTGAATGTGAGCAGAGCTGCAGGAAGAGATTACGTTGGTGGGATATTAGGCAAATTCATTTCATGGGAGTGAATGTTTTAGCAGATACAATATCACTAGAAAATTCAACATTCGGAAAACAGACGTTTCTCCTAAGAGAGAAGCCGGGTATATATTATTTAGGACTTTGGGATACAGTACAAATCATTTGATGTAACAGTTTCTGCTCTCGCAAATGACTGTATGCTGAATTTCATAAAGGAAATATACTTTTCTTTCCCCGTCACGGGATTCCAGCTCTGTGGGAGGCCGTTTTACTCGAGCTTCCATGACAGATGTACTTTTCCAAACTGGGATTTTACACCCCTCCCCTGCACATTCTCCTCCCCAAGGGACACCGTGGCTGAGCTCTGAAGTGTGACAGCAGGAAGAGCGAATGGACTGAAGACGTTTGTCGCAGAAACAACAGTGAAACACTGATATCTGCGAGGTTCTTGTGTAGATGGCCTCATTATCTCGAGCAGTTCAATTACTTTTTTTTAAACTTTCTTTCTGTTGTGAGGAAATCCCTAAAAGATCAAGTCAAAGAGTCCTGTTACACACCGGCCTGGGGGGCTGGAGTGCAACACAAGAAAAATAATAAAAGAAGTAAATCACACGGCCACAGCTTTACAACGACTAGTCGTTTTATTAACTTGACAGGTAGCGAGCGTCAGGGTGGACTGTCGCTACCCGATCCGTACCGGAAACCCGATCGGTACCCCGCATGTGTGAAAGGTGTCTACTTCCGGTCGAAGCGTTTTACGATAGTTACGGATCAGAGTATCTGTTAAGATGTTAAGAATAACAAGTATCTCTTAACATGTTTCCAATAATGAAGCATTTAATATAATGTAGACAAAAACGAAAAATAAAAAGATAGTTACGGATCAGGACTCCCCGATCCTTACTGCGCATGTGCAGGGGTTTTCTTCTTCTTCTGTTCATTTAATGGCAGTTTACTCCCCAGTGTACGAGGATACTGCCACCTTCTGACCGAGCGAATGAACTCTATTGTAAACTGAATTGGCGTCATTACAAACGTGTGTTAAATTTGATTTAGTGATAGTCGAGTGTGTTTATGCTTGTCTGTGTGGAGAGGATTGATTGGAATAGTGATGATGATGTCCGCTTACACTGTCAGTTGTCAGTAAACACTTCATCTGGCTGATGAATCTACACGTGAGACATTACAAAGTCTGTATTATTAAGTCTGTAATTAGGCGCCATTCTTCTTATTTTACGACGCTGTTGTTCAATCGGGGGACGCTCTCTGTTGAGGAGAAAAGCGTGAATTTGTTTGTAAACGGATTATCCATTGTTTAAATGTCCCGGTAGTCGAAAAGGAGGCAGAGCTGCTGAGAAATGCTAAGAGCTAACTGGGCGCTAACCATGTCATTCAAATATATTGAATGTCGCAATGTTGGCACAGTGTTGCCAACTCCTCAGTAAGGAAAATCGCTATTGGTTGTCCTAAAAGTCGCTAGAAGTCGCTAAATGACGTCATCACCTAATTTGCATAATTGGTCATGCTAATGTAATTGTAACTCACGCTGCTGGAGAGAGAAATAACATCGTGGACGAGACATAAAGTGAGCAAAAAACGTCCTAAATGCATTTAGAATTTATTTAGAACTACAAATTAAATTTCTTTTAGCAATTATTGTTTTTTGTAATGTCACAATTCCAACCCTGCTCCTTAATCCGGGCTTGGACCGGCAAAAGTGACCCGAAATAGGCACTCTGGTGGAGTTACTTTGTGTGTCTTATCCACAAAACAGCATAAGAGTAAAAGAAGAACTGACTGCGTTACAGTACCCGCTGCTTGTTGAGAGTAAAAGCGATATGCGCTTTCACGTCTTTTTTTAGCGACTTTTTCTAGAAAAAAAGTCGCTAGGGGGTCTGAAAACTCGCTAAATATAGCGACAAAGTTGCTAAGTTGGCAACACTGTGTTGGCAAAGAGAGGAAGTGACATAAGATTTGCGCATGCGGGGTACCGATCGGGTTTCCAGTACGGATCGGGTAGCGACATGGGCATGGCCAAAACAACAAACAAAATACACTGGAAATGAATCACAACTAACTTACCTATAGTGAATCAACCCCAAAAGAAAATACAAACCTCTAACCTGTCTCCCTACCCAAAACAGGAGAAAAAGGTTGTAAAAGAAACGGCTTCCCACCCCTACAGCTACCATGCCCAGATACGACTCTCTAAACTGTTTTTACTGCAGCCCAGCTCTGTCACACGCCACAAAGGGCCCCAAACGCGCAGCTCACTGGAAACAGGAAGTAGTAGGAGAGGCTGCCGGCCCAGTCAGGTCCCAATTTGTAGCTGGCCTCATTCCCTCTTCCACCAATGGTCAGCCTCCACCTGGAAACTTACATAACAGACATCACAGAGTACAAACAATGCCCCCACATGGTTTGGCGAGTAACAGAACCACACGGCAATAATGACCTGGGTCATAACACCCCCCCATCTAAAATCAAGCATCTCCATCCTTTAAGAGATGCTGAATCTAGGTCTCTACTCGGGATAGTGCATCGGCCACAATATCATCAGCCCCTCGGAGATGATGAATGTCAATGTTAGAGTCCTGCAGCAACAAGGACCATCGCATGAGGCGCTGGTTGTTATTTCGCATGCGAGAAAGGAAGACCAGGGGATTGTGGCGAGTAACAGCACCGCACGGCAACAATGTCCTGGGTCATAACAGTCCACACACTGTCCATCTTTCTGTTGTTTATTTTAGGATCACATATAATCACCTAAATTTTGTCTGAATTTATGATTGTAAAATCACAGTCTTTATGTAGCTAAAAGTCTGTAGTTTGATTAGTTAATTTGTGCCATTGCTTCAACAGCTGGACTCTCTGGTAAGACTGTGGTTGTCAGTTGATTCCATATAAATAACATTGAATTAAATGGAATTAAATTCAGGTGCTCTCATGTAAAAGAACTGGCTAATATAGAAGGTAAACACATTCTATAATACATAATATAATTTCTGTTCTATTTGCCATTTTGAATGGTTGAGTCATACCATAAACACACAGCAGCCTCTTTAAAGTAAAGTCAGCAATGATACTTTTACTGGTGATGAGATTCTGATACAGAAGCTGTGTTATAATGAACTGATGTGATGTGTGTTGTATTTTCCAGGGTGTTTTTGCTTTATTTTTTCATTGGTTTTACTACGCCCAGCCCTCATTAGTATCACCTGTGTTTAATTTGCCACACCTGTTTCCAATTAGCCAGTCAGTCTTTCCAGGGATTGTCTTTCACTTGGCAGACTCTTAGAAGTCTGGCTCTCCAGCAGTTCCTGGCATTCTTGTAGTTTTATTCATTTATTTTTCCTCTAATGGTCTCATGTTTTTTGGTAATAATTGGTTGCATCTCTAAAGTCGTCTACATGGAAGTGGATTGATGCTGAAGAGATTTAAAAACAAATAAAAGAACTTTAAAAAGGATGCTAAAATGTACAGGTAGCCAGTGGAGTAAAATTAAACTGGGGTAATGCGCTCAGACTTTTTTGTTCCAGTTAAACGACGTGCTGAAGCATCACAACCTGTAGATGCCTAATGGACGCATCACTAACCCCACAATAAAGTGTGTTACAATAATCCAGGCTAGATGTAACAAAGGTGTGGGTTACTGTCTCAAAAAGCTGCTTTGATAAGACGGGCTTTATGTTGGCTAACTGCCGTACAACAGCTCAAGTTTAAGATCTGCCTCCATTTTAACTCCCAGATTAGTGATGATTGGTTTAACATACTGTGCCAAGAAACCCAGATCCATAGTAGTGATCTCAGCAATGCCACCACTTCTGTCTTCTGCTCATTAAAATTTAATAAGCTCCTGAGAAACCATTTATCTTTTTGAGAGGGAAATAAATCTGGGAGTCTGCGGCATAACAGTGGAAAGAAATCCCATGTTTCCTAAAAATAGAGCCAAGGGGTAGCAGATATAGGGAGAAAAGAAGTGGGCCTAAAACTGAACCCTGTGGGACCCCACATTGAAGAAAAGCTGCAGAGGATACAAACTAACCAAGTTTCACAGAGAAAGTTCGCTCTGCCAAACAAGATCTGAACCACTGCAGTGCGGCACTCCTAACACCCACCAACTGTTCTAAATGAGAAATAAAAATGTTATGATGTGCTGTATCAAAGGCAGCCATTAAATCTAAAAGCACAACAATAACACTGTCACCCGAGTCAGCTGCTAAAAACACATCATTAAAAACTCTTCAAAATGGCAGATTCGGTACAGTTTAAAGCTTTAAAATCAGATTTGATAAACCTCTAAAATATCATGTTTTGCTAAAAAGGACATTAATTGCTTGTAAAATACCTTTTCAAGAATTTTTAAAATAAAAGGCAGTTTGGAAATAAGCCTGTAATTGGCAACAATATCAGGATCAAGAGAGGGTTTCTTGAATTGAGAAGGTGCACCAAAGGTTACCAAGGAGGTAGGGCTGGGCGATATGGCCTAAAATTCATATCGCGATATAATTTGAAGCATGTGCGGTAACGATATATATCACGATATATTATTTTCTTCTGTATAATGTATTTTCCACACTATGAGGACTTAAAATCCTTTAATTTTCTCAAAAATTGAGAGAGTGCCTTATGTATGAATTCTGGTTGTGCTTACTGACCTCGACCCGTTTTTGGCTGCAGAAATCTGTTAAAAAATGTTTTAGTACAACTTTGGTAAGCTGCACTGCTTGATGGATTGTCAGAGCATTACGGCTGCTGTAGTGAGGAGCTTCACGGAGTAATCTGGGTCCAAAACTCCATCTACTTCAGGTCCCAAAGTCAAATAAATACTGAGAGTTAAAAACGGTCTAAATTCTTTCATCTTTAATTAAATCATCAGCGTTGCTGCTTTACCAGGTGTAACAATTAAGTTTTACATCCAGGCATCCATGAAAACAGAATTTATTAAATTTAACGGAGTTAGAAGTTAACAGGAAGTTAGCTCGCTAGTTTACACCTAAACCTGACATAGCATGTTCTGACATAGAGGTTAGTTATTAATATACTGCAACAACATGGAAACAGAGCAGCTGCGAGAGAATTCAACATTAATGAATTAATGTTACGGAAGTGGAGGAAGCGCAGTTTTTGGCTTTCCCCATATTTCAAAAGTGCTTCATCTCTTTGCTATGACTGTCGCCCGCCATAATTTGCAGATGATAATGGTTGTGGCCGCTGCGATGCTTTCGACCAAAACAGGCGCAGCTTGATGACATCATCAACATGCGCTATCGCGATAGAGCGATATAGTCAAAATCTCTATCGTTGGCCAAATTTATATCGTTTCTATCGTATATGGTTTATATCACCCACCCCTACAAGGAGGTTTAATGAAGTACTATAAATAAAGCAGTGAGGTCAGGATAAAAACAACAACAACTATTTATTATTTTCTAACTCTAAGTAAGAATTTTATTGCTCAGCGTAACATTTGTGTTGTGCAGTGTATATGACAATAAACTTCTAATGTGTAGCCTATTGTACATAATGAATCAGCATATTCAGGATTGATGGAAAGGGATGTATTTTTGGTTGCAGCAATTACTATAATAAGAAAAGTCATTAAAGATGTTCTGGTCTCATTTTATTTATGACCCATTTTGGAATGGATGTTCAAATTAATGATACATTTGAAACATTTTCGCTCTGACTGAAGTCATTTAAACCACTTTTGATCAGTGTGGTTGTGTTGAAATCACCAGCAGTCCTCATGGCACAGACGCATCAGCGTTCTGACTATCTTTAAAGGAAAAACTGGTTATTCAAGCTTTAAAAATGCAGTTGATGCTTCCACACCTTCAACACGTTTTACTTCAAGCATCGAAAACAGCTGAGTGGTATTCAGCCAGTGTAAAGGAAAAGTATTGATCAGAGGATTAAAAAGACCACGGTTAAGAATCAAGGTGCTTAATTTTCTTTTAAAGCTCGATATTTGTGAATCCTCTTAAATCTGTCGAACACGATTCTTGATTCCCCAGGAGGACAGGTTTGGACAAAGACACCAGGATTAATGTGAAGGTGAAACTCTGGTTGTTACAATACAAAGAGGTGAAGGAGAGCACATGCATACCGTCCACTGAACATTATCATTCAAGAAAATGTGAAAGGAACCTTAGTGATGATGTGACCTTCAGTCTACCTTTGATTCTTGCACCTTCATTCAGGGAAATAGCAGGTACACATCACTCATCACCCACTTTGACTATTATGTGCTCAGTGAATGACCATCATTGGTTACGATCACTCCCACAGATTTAATGAGCGTGCACTCTCCTTCACCTACTCATGATCGTCGATAACCAGAAAAAACAAATCTCAAATTCAAATTTTTATTTGTCACATGCACAATCATACAACATGCAGTGAAATGCTTGTTGCTGTGCGATGCCTGACCATAAAACTACAGTAAAAATGTACAGAAAAAAACCCCAGAAATAAGATACATAATAGATAAAAAATGAACATAGAAGTAAGGTCCAGTGAGTCGCTGCTTATATTGACCACCTGGTCCCGATGCTCTGGGACCTCTATCATCATTTGCCCTACTTCTTTTCTACCTGTCTCAGTTGTTGTTTTGATTTTTAGCCGCTTTTGCTGTGTAGCTGTGGGTCTACCCTCAGTGGAAAGGTACCTCCGCTGAGCTGCACAACAGAGGAGAACATGGAAGAGCCAACTGAGGACGCATCAAAGCGGGAGTCACGTCCAGTCTTCTTCTGAGACTGAAGAAGTCACTTGTATGAGTGACGAAACGTTCCTCCCACTGAAAAATGAACAAAATCAGCCTTTTAGGATTTACTGAGGTATTATGATGAGGTACATTATTGTTATTAGAGTGCATGTGCAGTGATGTATGAGAGAGTCCAGTCCTGGTTCAGAGACCGACTAGCCTGAGGGAAGAAGCTCCTCCTCATTCTCTCTGTTTCGGCCTCAAGGGAGTGGAAGTGCTTCCCAGACCTCAACAGTAAGAAGAGTCGGGATAGGAGAGATCTTTCATAATCTTCTTGGCTTTGGTCTTGCACTGCTTAGTGTAGACTCAGGTCAGGAAGCTCAGACGTCTTTGAAGATTTCGTCAGTCCTGCTTGGTGCTGTTCCCATACCAGGTGCAGATGTGTCAGGATGCTCTCAATGCAGGAGTAAAAGTTCTTAAGCACCCTCAGTGGCAAATAGAAGAGATGCTGATGAACGTTCTTGACCAGGGGGTTAATGCGACTCTGACAGGTCCTGAGTGAATTGATGACCTTATAAACCTAGTTTATATTTTTCCAAAATATTACCACCGAAGCAAACAGGTCTACACTGAAGTAGACCTGTTTGCCTCCAGGCATGAATTCACTGTTCAGTTTGTTCAGATATGATAAATTCAATATTAACCTCTCACTCACAGTCATCCCTCTTCTCTCCAGAGCTTATCTCCACCTCTCGGGGCTCTCTTCCACCTGCTCCCTACTCTCACAGCAGCTCAGTATCATCTGTGAACATCATCACCCATGGACAGTCCTGCCTGACCTCAACTGTCAGTCTGTCCATCACCGGTGCAACAATGAGGGGCTCCATGAACCATCCGTCACTCCTACTGCACACCTCACCATTGTCTTATTGTCCTGTCACCCTATCATATACTTTCTCTTTAGCAACAGAGCCAGCTGTCTCAGACCTTAGCTATATTTTTGTATCAACACTCTTAAATACAACATTTTCCAATGTAGATGCTCATTTTAGACTAATAATAATAATAATAATAATAATAATAATACATTTTATTTGAAAGCATCTTTCAAAACACTCAAGGTCGCTGTACACTTAAAAGCAACATAAAAGCAAGAAATTTACAGAATCATAAAAGCGTAAGACATAAACAAATAAAATAGGAGAGTGGAAAGGTTATGTGGGATAAGCTGTTTTGAACAAGTGGGTTTTGAGTTTGGACTTAAAGAGAGAGAAGGAAGAGATGTTTCTTAAATCAGGAGGTAGGGAATTCCAGAGTCGTGGAGCAGAGCAGCTGAAAGCCCGGCTCCCCATGGTTGCAAGACGGGGGGAAGGGACGGAGAGTGAAAGGGAAGAAGAAGATCTGAGACAACGAGATGGTGATCTTAACCAGGTCAGAGAGATATGGAGGAGAGAGATGATGAATAGCCTTAAATGTGAACAAGAGTATTTTGAAATTGATGCGATATTTGACCGGGAGCCAATGAAGCTGCTGCAGGACAGGAGTGATGTGGTGGGCAGAAGTGATGATACGGGCAGCAGAGTTCTGGACGCGTTGGAGCTTGTGGATGGATTTTTGAGTAAGACCAAAAAGAAGTGAATTACAATAGTCAATCCGGGAAGTAACAAGGCTGTGGACAAGAATGGCAGTGGCATGTGGGGAGAGAAAAGGACGGAGACGATTAATGTTGCGTAATTGAAAATATGCAGACCGAGTAATATTATTAATGTGTGAATTGAAAGATAGAGTACTGTCGAGGATGACACCCAAACTTTTCACAGAGGAAGAAACGAAGGCCGGTGAGTTATCGATAGCAATAGAGAAACTGTTGGTTCTGGATAATGTTGATTTAGTGCCGACCAAGAGGAGCTCGGATTTATTACTATTGAGTTTGAGAAAATTAGAAGAGAACCATGAATTTAGTTCAGCTAAGCAGAGGGTAAGGGAGGATGGGGGAAGAACAGAATCAGGTTTAGTGGACAGATAAAGCTGGGTGTCATCGGCATAACAGTGGAAATGGATATTGTATTTACGGAAAATGTGTCCAAGCGGAAGAAGGTAGTGAAAAGAAGGGGCCCAGGACAGATCCCTGGGGCACGCCAGTGGTCAGAGGAAAGGGCTGAGAAGTAAAGGATTTGAGTTGAATGAACTGAGTGCGATCAGAATGGTATGAATTAAACCAGGCTAGTGGAGTATGGGAGAGACCGATGGAGGCTAGCCTACTGAGAAGAATGGAGTGAGAAATAGTGTCGAAAGCAGCAGCAAAGAGAAGCAGTAGAACAGGGCTGTCCAGTCAAGTAGCAGATACCCTGAGTGGGGAAATGGGAGTGATGTTTCCCAAAAGTTAATGTGTTCCATTTGGAAAGCCAGAAATGTAAGAAAAAACAGGATATGTTTTGCAAGATGGTCTTTTATCACTAGCGACAGGATTTTTTAAATTTGTGTTTAAGAACATCACTGTAGCACGTTCATGGCTGGAGACTGATCAGTAATCAGCATATGGCCTGTTTAGTGAGTCACAAATATGCAAAAATGACAAGACAGACAAAGTTTTATTGCTTGACTATTGTTTATGTCCACTGCTGCCATCTTGGATTATTCATTTGGGGAAGGTGGGGCTGCTTTAACTGTCTGAGTGTGAAATCTGAGTTGGAGGAAAATACCGTCTGGGAACTCAGGAATCTAATCTGAAATTTAATCTTAAATGCACAGAACAGTGCGATGCTCTTCCCGGGTAGGACGTAAACTAGGGGAGACCGGGGATAGTTGTAACATTTTTGACATTTCTGTCTGTAAATTGGAGCTCTTTTAAGGTAGTGGATTCAAAATGTAATGCAAAGAATTTACATGTCTCGGCTATTAAATAGTGCAGCTATTTTCTCTGCAGCACAATTACCCATTGCATGGTATGGTCTCAAACACAAAGAGTGAAATGTTACAATTAACCCCATAGTCTGGGTTAGTTGTAACATATCCTGGGGTGAAATGTAACACAATGAAATAAGGGTACTAACAAAACATTAACATGTAATCTTTGTTTATTCAACACATGAATGCACTTAGAGCCATTTATGCAGAAATCTAGCTTTTGAACATATGCCAACCCCCCAAAAAAGACAAATTATGGAATTTTCTGCAACTGAATATTTCATAAATTTTGGTTGGTCTTCCTTGAGTTTGGCCTCATTGGCTCAGTGGGCATTATAACCTACAACTCTTGCACCAATTTTGAACATAACAATGAAACTGAAAAAATGTAGTTGTGCACCAGCATCGCAATTCCATTACTTTTTATCATGGCTTACCTTGGTGTGGTTTGCAAAGTGCTTCAGAAAGATGAGGAAATCTGTTTCTTGCACCCATCCTGATTTATTTCCACTACCAGTACTTCCTACTGGTCCATCTCTGACACAGTGGTCTGCATAATGTATGTGTGGGAACACAAACAGTGGAGGAATTGTGTTGCCAATGGCATTAACCGCATATACAAAAGCAACCAGTGAACCTCTCTCTGCTGATGTCTTTGCCCCAACTTGTTTAATATAAGTTAAAGTAATAGTGTGGTAAGTTGTAACATCCGCATTATTGTTACAACTGACCCAGACTGTTGCTGTTACAACTGACCCAGACTCCTATAGCCATGAACTAGCTAACATTAGCCAACGGCTAAAACATTAGCACTAAAGACCTACACAGAATATATCCCCATAGACATACAAATAACATAATTTAAGTTTGGGTTTAACTGCAAAGCAGATAATGCTATTAGAAATTGAAATGAAGTAGAAAAACTTACTTTTTGGCATACAAATTACTTTTTTTCGTGTTAAATTGTCTGTGTTTGACAAAATGTGCTGATTTTTCACATGTGATAGCAGAACTGAATTGGACATGCACAGGATGAATCACATCATTTGAAACTTAGCCCTGATTGGAGAAATTGGAAGTGTGACAACTGACCCACGTTACAACTATCCCCGGTCTCCCCTACACACACTGCCTTTAACAGGTTCACAGCAATGAGTTACCGAAGTTTTCTTAAAGTTTTGTAAATTTCATGCAACTGTTTTGTCATAAACAGTTGCATGAAATTTACAATGAAGCATTAGTTATTTAAACATTTTAAAACATTGTGTCCTTTTACCATTCCCTCAGCTGATGTGTAATACCGAGTTACACAATCTTAAACATGACAGTGTCTGTCCCGTTTGTAGCAATCGAAAATAAAATAAATACATAATTATAATAAAGGTCAATCAAATGGACCAATATGGCAAGGCCATGATGATCCACTTGGTAAAATAAATCCGCTTGGCATCTTTCTTGGCCTTAAGACAACAATTCTGATGGCTCAAGATGCAAACGGGACAAAAAAAACCCCCCAAAAAACATGACATGACAGCTCATGGCTGCCAACTGGTAAAGCAATATCACACAATTTCTGGCTGGTGAGCTCACAGGTACAAAAGTTAAAAAAAAATGTTGTTACATTCGGATGAGCCCATTTTTACTGTTCTCTATAAAAAAGAAGAAAAAACAGAAAAAGGCTCTCCATAAACCACTACAGACCATACCGACCACCCCTTCCAAAACACAATAATCTGATAGCCGACAACACACATGCTGCTCGGCTATCCTGCTCTCTCTTTTCCAGTGTACATCTGTTGGTCCACAACAGCGTAAACTCATGCAAGACAAGATCGTAACTCACATTAAATAATACCAAGCCCTGATTAAATGTAAAATCTTTAGATATTCCCTAAAACACCAGAAACACTTAGCAGCACTATTCTGAATAACCTACTGTCAGCTATTATTTTTCATAGCAAGGCTATGTTTGGGTGTGTAGGGGAGGAGGAGGAGGAGGGTGGGGGATACATTCCCAACTGAAAGGAAGGATCAGAGGGATGAAGCAGATGTCTTTGTGCAGGTGAGATCAACAGGGAGGCTCGCCATCTGTGTCGCCCGGATCCAAACTGCTCTGTGTGTCTCACAGGTTTAGTGAGAGCTTTTTGTTTTTTGTTGATTTTATGGGTCAACCAGCGTGGCCTGAAAGATCCCAACCTCAGAATTCAGTGACATCACAAAACACCTCAAATACCACAAACTTTACTCCCATTCAGTGTGCATTTGAAATAAGGAAAGTACCGAGCAAGATTTGGGGAGTCTTGAACTTCTTAACACTTCAGTTAATGCTTGAAATATTACTGGTTAAAGGTTTGAGTGATGACGAGGAATCCATTATAAGTATTCATAAGTAGAAAGTTCTCGAACAGTGTCACCACTGCCATAAATAACCTGCATCACTGCACCAAAGCTGAAAGACACGCCGTGCATATCTCTGAGACGTCAGCAGCTTTTATCATACAGCAATATGTGACACCATGAATGACAATAAAGTGGTCGTCTTGGCCCCTGCAGATAAGGATGAGAAGGGTTACACTTAGATGGAGTCAATATAATTGGTTTCAAAATCTCAAACAAAATAGAAAGCACCATAAAAACACTCCAGTCAGTATAAACAGGCCCAAACTTATTTATTTATGTGGCAGGATAATAATGCTAATCCAGCAAACTGGATATCCCAACATGTTATCTAATCTACTGTGCAGTTATGTATAAAGTGATATGAAATGGGACGCATTATGGATAGAAATAGATTAAAGTTTTTTGATTGCAGATTGCAAAATACCCCGAGTGTTTCACAAGACGGAGTAAATGCTAAACTGCACAACTGATTGCATTAATATGTACGTGAAGGGAAAAAACACTCCACATGCATCCCAATAATGTGGAGTGAACATGCAGCAAACTTTACAGTCAGATGAGGTCTTCGTTTAGGTCCGGGTTTTTTGGAAGTTTATCTTTGATCTTTGGGAACTTATTCAAACTTCTGACTTCAACCATTAAAGGTTTTTCCAAGTTCTGTAATCCCTGCAAAAATGTAACTGAGATACTTTGTGAAATATGTTCAACCTTTAAATGTCATACTCAGTAGTGGAGACCATAATGCAGAAGTGAATCCTAAAGAATGGAGGTAGTTCGAGGATCAGGTAAAAATGCCACATAAAGGGGTAAATGTGAAGCCATTTGCATAACTTAAAGGTATATCTTACAACAGAACAACTGTAACACCAAGATGCATCCGAGAGACTTGATTTAAAAGGCTCCATCTTCAAGGGTGCTTTCAAATAGTCCAAAAAGTTACCTCCTATCTCTTTTTCCTTTTTGACACCAGTGGAAAACACCACGAGGTCGAGGAAAGGTGTGAAGGAGAATTCAAAGGACTTAGCACAATATGTCCACTCTTCATAATTTGTTGCCAGATGTCTGCTTTTGAAACTATAAAGGCAAAAAGATGGACTAGAAAAAGCACATCCTCAACGTGCTCCGGGTTCCTTTAAGTGAATCAAAGAAAGCACAGCCTGACATTAGACATTACATTCGATGCATAAATAGATATTTTTGAAAAATAAATCTATTTGAAGGTTATTAAAAACATAGTTTAAACATTTTCACAATACTACAGTCTGCTCTCATTAATTCTGATCAGCAAAGGGCACTGTCATTCTGACTGTAATCGTTTTAAAGAAATAACAAATAGAGAAGGCCTCGTGCTGTCTTTCTCGTGTTCTTCAGATATCCATATAGTTTGGTGGGAAGCAAAACAATGGCTATCAAACAGAAATGCAGCAGCTCAGGAAACTGCAGTGTGATTACTGGAACCCATCACACAATCAAACATTTATTTCAGTTTTCTTCTTCGTCATCTCTTTGGAGGTTTCCACAGCAGATCGTCTGCCTCCATCTCACCCAGTCTATCACTCGTACTGCACACCTCGTGACTGTCTCGTTGTCCTCCTACATGTCCTGCATCACCCTCACACACTTCTCTGCCACTCCTGACTCCTCATGCAGTCCCAGTTTCTGTCTCGGCATCCTATGCTTGCAAGGATACTTTGCTCTTGTCTATACTTCTCCATCAGGACTCTGAAAGCAAACATTGCATCTTTCTAGGCAGGAAGCCATAACTGCTGCTCATCGATTGTCACCTCTCTTCTTAATGACACTTCTTTCCTATTTCTTCATTTACTTTATTCCTCTGTAGTTACGACATCACCCCCATTCTTAAAAATGTTACTAATACCCCTCGTCTCTGTTCCTCAGAGACCCTCTGACCTCACTCTGGTTAAAAAACCCACTGCCCTCTATTATACATCTCCATACCTCCCATATGTCATCTTAACCAACCAACTTTCCTCTTTTCATCCTCCTGATAACTGCCCTCACGTCGTCCTTACTGATCCTCTGCTCTTCCTGATTTACGAGGGAGAGAAAGATGGATGTCCGCCATCCAGCTTTAGTTTTCTTCATTCATGAGCTCGCCAAAGCACTCCTTCTGGTTTCTTAACTCTCTCGGTCAATTCCAGTATGGCACTGTGATTGGAAGTCAAGTGTAGAGTTTGTTGGAGGGGATTATGGTGTGGGATTGTTTTTCAGGAGTTAGGCATGTCCCCTTAGTCCAAGTGTATCATACACTAGCTGTGTTGCAGGCAGAGTGAGGACCCAAATGCAGGACTCCTGAGACTGATGTGAAAACAACAAAAGCAGCTTTATTGTTAAACAGACTTGGAACAGGATACAAAGCAAAAGCAGATCTGGAGCTAGGAACGAGGAAGAAACACACAGCACACAGTGTGCTCTGTTTACATTATACATGCTTCCCTTCAGTATCATTAGAAGACATAGCATACATTTTCACTGCTATGCAGATGACACCCAGCTCTATCTATCTATGAAGCCAGATAACACACACCAATTAGTTAAACTGCAGGAATGTCTTAAAGACATAAAGACCTGGATGGCCGCTAACTTTCTGCTTCTTAATTCAGATCAAACTGAGGTCATTGTACTCGGCCCTGAAAAGCTTAGAAATATGGTATCTAAGCAGATTCTTACTCTGGATGGCATTACCTTGGCCTCCAGTAACACTGTGAGGAACCTTGGAGTCATTTTTGACCAGGACATGTCCTTCAACGCACATATTAAACAAATATGCAGACTGAAGGTCCATAAAGACATGGATGAGTGAGTCTGAGAGCCCTAACCTAAGCTCCTCTTCTAATTCAATCCAAAGGAGTTGAATTATAACAGAGACTGCAAGCCAGGCCTTCTAGTCCAACTTCAGACTTCAATTCAATTCAATTCAATTCAATTCAATTCAATTTTATTTATATAGCGCCAAATCACAACAAAAGTCGCCTCAAGGCGCTTCATAGATACAGAGAAAAACCCAACAATCATATGACCCCCTATGAGCAAGCACTTTGGCAACAGTGGGAAGGAAAAACTCCCTTTTAACAGGAAGAAACCTCCGGCAGAACCAGGCTCAGGGAGGGGCGGGGCCATCTGCTGTGATTGGTTGGGGCGAGAGAAGGAAGACAGGATAAAGACATGCTGTGGAAGAGAGACAGAGGTTAATAACAGATATGATTCAATACAGAGAGGTCTGTTAACACATAGTGAGTGAGAAAGGTGACTGGAAAGGAAAAACTCAATGCATCATGGGAATCCCCCGGCAGCCTACATCTATTGCAGCATAACTAAGGGAGGATTCAGGGTCACCTGGTCCAGCCCTAACTATATGCTTTAGCAAAAAGGAAAGTTTTAAGCCTAATCTTGAAAGTAGAGATAGTGTCTGTCTCCCGAATCCAAACTGGAAGCTGGTTCCACAGAAGAGGGGCCTGAAAACTGAAGGCTCTGCCTCCCATTCTACTTTTAAATACTCTAGGAACAACAAGTAGGCCTGCAGAGCGAGAGCGAAGTGCTCTAATAGGGTGATATGGTACTACAAGGTCATTAAGATAAGATGGGGCCTGATTATTTAAGACCTTGTATGTGAGGAGCAGGATTTTGAATTCAATTCTGGATTTAACAGGAAGCCAATGAAGGGAAGCCAAAACAGGAGAAATATGCTCTCTCTCTCTTCACAATGCACTTCTGGAACAATGGTCAAAATTGCCCATAAACACACTCCTAAACCTTGTGGAAAGTCTTCCCAGTTGAAACTGTTAAAGCTGCAAAGGGTGTTGGATCTGCATTGCGTTGTGTCTTTGCAATTTTTGTCATATGGGGTCAAAGGAGCTTGCAAAGAAAAGCGTCTGGACTTTAAGTTGCTTGAAGACGTTTCACCTCTCATCCGAGAAGCTTCTTCAGTTCTAAGGTCAAATGGTGGCGAGTCCCAGATTTGACCTTAGAACTGAAGAAGCTTCTCGGATGAGAGGTGAAACGTCTTCAAGCAACTTAAAGAAGTCCAGACGCTTTTCTTTGCATGCTCCTTTGACTACAATGACCTGGATGACTGAGAACCTTCACAGACATATCTGTCATATGTAGCACCATGGGCTTGGAGGAACGTGGTCTCATTTCACTGTATACTGTACAGCTGCACATGGAATGACAATAAAGCCACTTGACAAAACTTGACTTGATATTCTACTCAAGTCTTTATTGGAAAAAAACATTACAACTTGCAATATCATGACAGGGGCATAATATTTAGATTTTTTTTATATTCAAGGAGATAAAGTGGGGGCAGAAATATTGTTTATTATGTAATTGCAAAGTGTAAATAAATAAATAAATAAATATTATTCTTCCCATTAACAGGCTGGTGACATTCAAAAAACTCAAGCAAAAACCGCAGTTTTTCTTCCACCTAATCAAAACAGCTACGACAGTAAACTGACATAGAAAACAATTCTTAACTGCAAATCCTGGTCAGCCTGGTCAGGGTACAGGCATGTCTATGGTGGAAAAGGGCATAATTACAAGTGTCTGCAATGTAAATGATAAGCAATATGAATAAAATAGCTAACAAAAGAAGCTTTGCTGTGATGAGATTATTATGAAGTTGTCATAATCCTAATGCAGAGTCACAAAAACAGGAAGTATCTAAAAGCTTTACAGGTTCTCGGTTGCAGCCACAATACGTATTGTAACTGTGCTACAAATAATTGGAAATGACTTTGGACCAAAATGACTGGGCGATAATCCAATTCAATCAAGTCAAGAAGTGCGAAGGCATACATATTCATGGCTTTCCTTTGTTTGTTTTCTCAGTCGCTGAACAGTAAAGACAAAACCGCAGTAATTGTTTTTGTGCTGAGATGTATTTGGAAACAATGACACTGTTTGCAAATGTGCTAAACATTAGCTGCAGCATACAAGTCGTTTCTGTAAACACCCGCTCGCAAAGCCTCGAATTATTGTCAGGTTAAGAAGTGTAAAGTCAAACTTTGCCATCCGCTAGGAAGTTTCCACCAGGGCTTCAGAGGAGATTAATAACAAGAACTGTTATAGATGTCCTGCAGAGGACCCATGAAGCCATTCCAGCAACAATCTGTTTCCTCGCTGTCAGGTGGAAATATTAAATTGAAGAGATTAATATCATGTTGTCTGCTGCACTCAGGTTTTGGCCACCTGGTTTGTTTTATGACCACAATATATGAGCAGCAAATATCTAGTTTGTCATGTGACTTCTGAACCCGGATTTTAATGTGTGATGTCATTATAACCCGGGTGTCAGGAGCCAACAATGCTATTCATATGCAGATATATACAGATTACAGCAGACTATTTGCACCAAAACACACATTTCCTGCCATGATTTTAAATTAAAAACAAAAAGTAAGGTTTGGGCAGCCGGATTGCCAGATACGAATCCAGAATGCTGACAGTAGAACACATGGATGTAGCCACAATGATATTCACTGGTTAAGCACAAACTTCCTGATATTGTCAGAGAATTCATTCAAAAATGCTTCAAAAGGCATCAACAGCACAAACACTACAGATGGATTCGTTTGATGGCTCCAAACATATTTTTTACTTTGTTAAACCTGGGGATTAATTTGCTTTTGGACCGAAACTCAAGATGTCTGCAGTTTTTGGTACTTCCAGCTGTTCGCTGCCTACTTTAGCAGTGGGAAAAAGTGAATTCCTCCCCAAAACTAAAAACAACCAAACACCTGGAACTAAATTCATGTATAAATATTTTAGAGCCTGAACTGCCCTAGTAGTGTCAGTATGGTTAAATTCGGGACATAAACTAGGCAATTTGTAAACAATGGATGACATGGCAGTTACTTCAATGACACATGAACCCTTTTAAACACATTTCATTCATCCTTTTCTAGAAACTTGGAATGGGTTTTATTGTGGTTTGTGCACCAATTGATATATTCTGAGTGTTTCTTTTGTCTTATCTTTCTTCCCTGATCCAAAGCCAAACATGACAGATGGCCCCGCCCCTCCCCGAGCCTGGTTCTGTTGCAGGTTTCTTCCTCTAAAAGGGAGTTTTTCCTTCCCACTGTTGCCAAGTACCTGTTTATTGCGGATAACCTCATCTGCACCTGGTTTGGGAACAGCACCAAGCATGACAGACGAGATCTGCAAAGAGTGGTGCGCTCGGCCGAACGCATCATTCAATCAGAGCTCCCTGACCTGCTGTCCATCTACACCAAGCGGTGCAAGTCCAAAGCTAGGAAGATTATGATGGACCTCTCCCATCCCAACAATGGACTCTTCTCACTGTTGAGGTCTGGGAAGCGCTTCCGCTCCCTTAAGGCCAAAACAGAGAATGAGGAGGAGCTTCTCCCCCAGGCTATTCGGGCCCTGAACCAGGTGTAGGACTGGACTCTCCCACACATCACATCACCACACGCACTCTGGTTTTTCTTTATGCACACTTCCTATAATTTATAATCTTTATAATCTCTTTCTGCTATTTGCACATTTTTTACTGTAAATTTCTAAGTTAAATTGTAAATTTTTGTAGTAACCTGTAAATTGTAAATACTGTAAAACTTTTTTCTGTCATTTAATGGTCGGGCATTGCACAGCTACAAGCATTTCACCCCCATGTCATACTGTGTATGGTTGTGTGTGTGTGTGACAAATAAAATTTAAATTTGAATTTGAAGGGCAGTGTTGTGCTATTGCAGAAGCCTTATTTAGCTGTTCTGAGACATTCATAAGGGGATTTGAATCATTCTGAGAAATCATGTTCACTACATGGACCGTCGCACAAAGTCATTTTCCACCAGCACTTCTCAAGGATCTCCTCGCAGAGGCAGCAGTCTTACCGAGCCTGTCTATGTATCCCAATCCTGATCCAATTCATCTGCACTTAGCAAATCCACAAGCTGAAAAGATTTATCCTCCTTGAAATATCTTAGAATGCCTGTGTGGCCTCTGCCTGGATTTACACAGTAACATACTCAGAAGGCATCTAAGTGAAAACCTGGTCCTCACACCGACACACTAAAACCACCCCGCTGTAACAATATCCCTGTTTTCAGTAAGTTCCTCTTTCAGTTCCTCTGTCTATAGAAAGATTTCCCAAGAAGCTAGAAGATTGTTATAGCACGTTGTGATATAACCAGTGTTGGTCAAGTTACTTGAAAAAAGTAATCAGTAACTAATTAAGGATTACTTCCCCAAAAAAGTAATCCCGTTACTTTACTGATTACTTATTTTCAAAAGTAATTAATTACTTAGTTACTTAGTTACTTTTTAAAAACACGATTTACAACCTGAATAGGTGATAAAGTGATAGATCTTTCAGCCCAATTCTACTTTTTCTGCATAATCATCATACAAAATGTAATCAAATGGAAAAGTCTCTTTTTAAAACTTGTTTTATTAGTTTTAATCTTTTAACTTTATGCATCAAGCAAAAATTTAATTATCTGCAACATTCTCTGACTGGAAGAAATTTGTTTAATATTTAAACCTATTTTCTGCACATTCCAGCACATAAAATATATATTTTTTGTGTTTACACTCAGTCTTTCAAATAGATGCAAGTAAAACACAGCAGAAAATAAATAAAGTCAAAGACTAGCGGTCCTGTTGCTCTATTTTCACCTGTAAAGCAGGAGTGGGGCAGGCGGAGGGTTACCCTGGTGCAGGTGTGCAGCGGTCAGTGGAAGAATCCGCGAGTTTCTCTGTGAGTTTCCCATTACGTCGTAGCTACTCGGTGCTTGTTTGGAAGTTTAGGGGTTTTTTTCGCTGTAAAAAGAAGTTTTCTTCCCACGCACAACGGACACTAATGTTTTTGTCACTTTTTATGGAATCAAACTCAAAGTAAGGTCAGTACTTCCACGCTTTAAACGCTGCACGCTCATACTCTCTCTGCACTCGATATATGATCCATTGTTGATCTGCACACAGCTGTTGTCACGAATGTCGCACTCGCTTACGTCACTGTCATGAGACATTCTCGCAAAAAAATCACGGTTTTAGTAACGCTACGGGAAAGTAACGGTAATCTAATTACCGTTTTTGCAATAGTAATCCCTTACTTTACTCGTTACTTGAAAAAAGTAATCAGATTACAGTAACTGCCCATCTCTGGATATAACTGAGGGGAGTCTTCATTTTTTGCTGCTGGCTCGTATCCTGAACACTCACAACATGACCTTGGTTGAGGTGAGATAGTCTGCAGTTACTGGGATGTTGTGCTTGGTTCCTTTGTGCATCCTGGGAAAGCTGTTGTACTGCTCTTGGTTGGCGACTCCAGAGAAGGCTCACTGCTGTGCCAAGTATTTTCCATTTAGTTAATACGTCTCTCTTTCTATCCGTGTGATTCTTTGGAGTCACAGAGCCTTTGGAAATATATTTGTGACCCTTCCTTTTTTCCCCCACATCTTTTTGTATGAACGTAGCATAGTGTGCTCCTGGCTCAGACCTTTTTGGTGCATTTCTGTGAGCCGTTTTGCTAAACTCTATGCAAGGAAACAATTTTTGGGCTACGATACAAAAACTGGAGAAATGTAGATGGAGGGAAATACATTTTGTCAACACTGAAATGAATTAGCCTAAAAGCTTTGGAAGATTTTTATATAACAGTGCACCTGTGCTGTTAGCCAAAATTACAGTAGAGCGACGTGTCCCATCTGCACTAATGTAGGCTCTGTAGATCTGCCACTTTTATACAAAACATATTCACATGTTCACAAGAGAAGGCTGCAGAAAGGGTTAAAGTTCATGTATTTCACAGAGAATAGTAATAATAATATATCTCAAAATGTACATGGGCTGTATCATGTTTGCCCTTTTAAAATTAACTAAAAAATACATATTATTCAATGAAAGTGTAATTATGTCAGAAATAGGCAGGTTAAATATGTATTTAACTTTGGCACCTTAACCAAACAGTAAACACATATACCATCAAAGCCAAGAAAAACTCAGCCATTAGCATAAAGCCCGAGGACACTCATGTCCAGGTGTGTATGATGTACAGAACCATTATAGCACAGCTGCTATGAACTGACTGTTTTAGGAGTGAGAAAAATGTATATTTGAGCACCGTCAACAACAAGTGTGATGACTACACTGTGGTCAGACATGTCATCTGTTAGCACCGTTCCCTGACTGGAAGAACCCTCCTGGCTCGAGACATGTTCACCTTCTGCCTGGACATGAATGTGTGTTTGTTTTCTACAGAATAAAGCACTGTGTGAATGCATGGTTTGACTTATAGTGGTGCCTTGAGTAGTCACGAAGACTAAAAAATAGTTCTATACACTAAGTATGAGCACATTACATATGGATTGAACTCGACATCCACTATTAACCTATTAAGACCTACCATAGAACCAAGTCCCCCAGAGCTTATATTATATTTTTACATGCTGTGGAGCCATTTTTGGGAGCATTTCAAGTTGATATACATCAACACAACCATTACAGTCTAAATTTTAATAATATGTCTGCATTAAGTGCATAGTAATTACAAAAATTGCAAAAAAGTGCAATAAGCTACAAAAAAATTGAAAATCGTTTTTGTTTTTTAACATATATTTCTAGTTAGAGAAATTTAAGAGGCTTATCCCTCAAAACTGTAAATACAAAAAAGTTGCACAAAATAGTTTCCCACCACAGGAAATTTATTTTGAGTGTCTTCATAGTGTTATTTTTGAAATACACCAATTTTTATACACTGCAGGAAAAACGAAAATAAATATTATGATGCAAATTTGCAAAAAAGCAGCATATGCATCAAAATAAACTATTTCCAGCAGTGCAATATGAGTCCTAAGCATCCCAGAAACGACACAGAAAGTCATAAAGTCAAAGATAACTTTTAAAAACACCAGTATAGGCTCATGAGGCCCTGATGGTAAAAAACTACATTTCCGTGAAAATGACGTCACTTCCGGTTTCGGGCAGGTCATGGCAGATATGCGATAGTTCGCGCTGATGTACGTAGGAAGTGTTACAAACAGCTGATCAGATCAGCAAAGCGTGTTTCTGGAATATTATGTTTTTGTTGCTACAAGTGCTTTTTATGCAGTTTTTGCAAAGCTATATGTGGAAGGAAACTGTGACCGAGGACAAGCTGATGGCATAAGATGGAAGTACAACTCCTCCGGTTTCATATGCAAAAAAAATTATTACGCTAGCTTACGTGGTTGCAGTGCTACAAGGATTTAAAAATAGTTATGCAAAACAGAGCGTGCCCGCTCCTACCGGCTTTAAAGGGTTAAGCACTTAACAGCACGTGCAGGTCATCTGCTAACTGCCGGAGGATGCTGCAGCACCCTTGGTGCCTCTGCTTCCCACGGCCCTGATAGATTGTAAAAAAGGTTTAGACAGTTAAGCCAGAATGAACTGTAATGATGGTAAACCATTAGTTTCTACTCTCCTGCTATATTTACATTTGTTCCGATTTAAAAATAATTGCAAAACAAATGAGCGTTTTTGGACTAATCAGTAATTTGTTTAACTCTAATAGCAAAAAGTTTAGCAGGCATTGAAGTGCACAAACCACAGAGAACACAAACTGTTGTGTGTTGGTTGTCAAATATGTGACAGACAAATCACACATTTTAAAATGGAAAAACAGGACTGATTATAGGATGGGGGCTTACACATAACACTGGGGTTAATTTGAGCTGGATTTCAGCAGAGAGGCGCTCCACTCCCTGATATTCAAATGCTGCTCTGTCGGAGTTCATCTCTATCATTATCACATCATTACCAACTCACTCGCAACTCTTGTTTTCTGCTTTCAGACTCATGCCGAATAAACAAATGTAGAATGTCTTGTGTTCTTTGAATTTATTAAACACCTGCAACAGGATGAGACGGCCTCCAAACTTAGAGCGAAGCTGTGCACAATTTACACAGGTGGCACAGCAGCCGTATCTTCAATGATTATTTACGTCCTCTGATGTGTCATTGTGATCTTGGGCAGCTTTATTAAGGAAAACTTTTCACTGCACAGTAAAGCTCTGAGCTGCTGTAATTTCTTCAGTGAAATCATCGAGAACAAAGTGATCAGGACGGATCCAAAAATATCGGAGCTACATTTA
This sequence comes from Neolamprologus brichardi, assembly GCF_056152115.1. NCBI lineage: Eukaryota > Metazoa > Chordata > Actinopteri > Cichliformes > Cichlidae > Neolamprologus > Neolamprologus brichardi. Next base: position 35,483,209 of record NC_142109.1, on the reverse strand, counting down.
AATTTTCACCAAAGGGCCAAAGATCAGTGTTTTTGTTTTTTGTTTTTTACAGTTTTCAGATTTTCTGCTTACCAGTTATCACCAGAATAAAACTTACTAAACGAATATTCTGATGTATAAAAATATCTCCACCATCATCCCAGTCCCCAAGAAACCCACCATTACAGGACTAAATGATTACAGACCTGTCACCTTGACATCTGTGGTCATGACATCCTTTGAAAGACTTGTTAGACCATCTGAAGGACATTACAGGCCACCAGTTGGACCCCCTGCAGTTTGCCTACTGGGCAAACAGGTCAGTGAATGATGCAGTGAACATGGGGCTGCATTACATCCTGCAACACCTCGACCACCCAGGAACTTATGCCAGGGTCCCGTTTGTGGACTTTAGTTCGGCTTTTAACACCATCGTGCCTGAACTTCTCTCCTCCAGCTGCCTGTCAGTGGATCACCAGCTTCCTGACAGACAGGAAGCAGCAAGTGAGGCTGGGGGAGATCCCTCAGTATTGGTGCCCCTCAAGGATGTGTCCTCTCACCACTACTGTTCTCCCTCTACACTAACGACTGCACCTCCAAGAACTCGGCTGTTAAACTCCTGAAGTTTGCAGATGACACCACCGTCATTGGACCCATCAAGGACGGTGATGAGTCTGCATACCGACAGGAAGTTGAGCAGCTGGTACTCTGGTGCAGTCAGCACAATCTGGAGCTGAACACGCTTAAAACTGTAGAGATGACAGTGGACTTCAGGAGACATCCCCCAACACTGCTCCCCCTCACCATATCAGACAGCCTGGTGTTGACTGTGGAGATCTTCAAGTTCCTGGGTACCACCATCTCCATCCTCAAAAAGACCCAGCAGAGGATGTACTTCCTGAGACAACTGGGGAAGTACAGTCTTCCACAGGAGCTGCTGATCCAGTTCTACACTGCGGTCATTGAGTCTGTCCTGTGCTCCTCCATCACAGTCTGGTATGGTGCAGCCACTAAACTGGACAGGAGCAGACTGCAGAGGACAGTACGGGCAGCAGAAAGGATCATCAGCACCCCCCTGCCCTCCATCCAGGACCTGCACCTCTCAAGAACCAGGAAACAGGCAGGGAAAATCATCACAGACCCCTCACACCCTGGACACAGACTTTTTGACCTGCTGCCTGTTGTTGAGATATACATTGCTGTGCTTGAGAGTCACCATCTACCTGAACCAAGTTCCTCTTATGTGTCTGTGCATATACATGGCCAGTAAGCGCGATTCTGATTCTGATAAAAAACAGAAAAAGAAAGTGTGAAACCCGACCACTCGTTCATGCTTTTCAGCACATACTTTATTCACTTGGTTGCTGTTTCAACAGCTCCCAGCCACACACACCAACAACAACCGCAACAGTCAGTCAGCACAGACTTTAAACCCATGAAGCAGGATTGCGGATGCCGTGCAGGTGCGACACCGCAGACCACGCCCCGCCAAACAGAGATAGATAGTTAGATAGACTACTTTAAGTATTATAATACGAAATAGACAAAATTCCAATAAAGATCTGTCTAGCCCAGCGGTCGCCAACCTTTTTAGCGCCACACACCGGTTTAATGTCCGACAATATTTTCACAGACCGGCCTTTAAGGCGTCACGGATAAATACAACAAAATAAAATGATACGACCGAGACAAAAACTGCTGTATTTTGTAAATATAATAATAAACGTGAATTCGTTGTGTAACTTTATTAGCAGCTTCCTCCTGAAATGCGCCAACAACATTAAGAGTAACATCCTCCTCTCTGCTCCTTAATGCTCTCTGGTCGCTATGGTAACGAGTAATTTTTAAAAAAAATAAGACACACAACTACAATGACCCAGGGAAAACGAGTTAACGATAAAAAACCCTGAAAACCATAAACTTCACACCCGAGCCTGTCGCGACACGCTACCAAGCGACTCATGGACCGGTGCGGCCCAGGGGTCTAGGGTGTACCCAGTCATCCCACGACGATAAGGATAAACGGAAGAGAACTGATGGATGGAAGACAGTTATTTTAATTTAATTATATGTTAAAATTCTTCATAGAAATTCCTTTTTGGTTTTCCTTTTTTACAAATGCTATTAAAAATCCAGATTCAAACATGAATGTAAAATGTAACCTTTTGTAACCATCCAGTGTGGTTTCAAACAGGCTACATGTCAACGACAGTTTTAAGTTGTTGGACACTCGGTGACCAGCGGTAAGGAGAGCTAGTCTTTCCCACCAAAACCAACCCCAACACGTTTAATCTCAACTTAAAGTGAGTCTGTTTATACAGTGATTAGCTAAGATAGCATTAGCAAACTAACTTGATGTCAAATAATGTTGACTGCACTGAGAACAAACACATATAGGGGCGATCGTGGCTCAAGAGTTGGGAGTTCGCCTTGTAATCGGAAGGTTGCCGGTTCGAGCCCCAGCTTGGACAGTCTCGGTCGTTGTGTCCTTGGGCAAGACACTTCACCCGTTGCCTACTGGTGGTGGTCAGAGGGCCCGGTGGCGCCAGTGTCCAGCAGCCTCGCCTCTGTCAGTGCGCCCCAGGGTGGCTGTGGCTACAATGTAGCTGCCATCACCAGTGTGTGAATAAAGGGACCTCTGGCTAATACGGTGGGTTCTGTGTCGGCTCGTAGCTGAAAACTAGCTTTACTTTGTTGTCTGGGTCAACTTTGCTTGCGAGAGACAGAGAGAGGCGTTGAAAGGCTGCTCCAACGGAACTTATTGTTTTTGGAGGAAAACACGAACACGGTGTACAGTCGAGTCTTAATAGCTTACTTACAACTGGGCTCGTCAGGCTCTCTTCTTGGCTGCAGTGGTTATTATTATATTTACATTAGTGATGTGCGGATCGATCCTGAAATATCGATTCCTCCGATACCAGTCATTTATGTTCTAGAATCGATTCTCACATTAAAATATCGATATTTTAGTAATTTAGGGTAAATTTATAGTTTATCACTAACAGGAACAGAGTGGAAAGAAACTATAACATTCGGATTGTCTACATTCAAAGGAACTACTTCCTCTTCCGCCTTTCATACTCATGTGCGAAATACGGCTGTATAAATGTCTCGCAGCCCCTTGGCGTGCGCACTCACAACAATGGCTGAGCGTAATTGTGCGGACGTATTTTACCTCCACAAACAGCTGAGACGTGGTTTGCGATACATAAATGGTAAATGGTAAATGGCCTGTATTTGTATAGCGCTTTTTACTAGTCCCGCCTAGGGACCCCAAAGCGCTTTACACGTCCAGTCATCCACCCATTCACTCTCACATTCACACACTGGTGGAGGCAAGCCACAGTTGTAGCCACAGCTGCCCTGGGGCAGACTGACAGAAGCGAGGCTGCCATATCGCGCCATCGGCCCTTCTGGCCAACACCAGTAGGCGGTAGGTGAAGTGTCTTGCCCAAGGACACAACGACCGAGACTGTCCGAGCCGGGGCTCGAACCGGCAACCTTCCGATTACAAGGCGAACTCCCAACTCTTGAGCCACGATCGCCCCGTGTGGCAAAAAAGTACATGTGGCAAAAAAGTGCTCCAAGAGTGAGGTGTTGTTGCCATACTTGCCAACCTTGAGACCTCAGAATTAGGGATACATACATTTTAAAATGTTTATTTATAGGATAAAATACGTTAAATGTCACCGTTATTATTGGCCGGCCCGGAAACAGCAGGGATTTCCAAATTCAGAGTCTGCTTCCACCTGAGGACCCGGCCTTCCCAGTCTAAAGAAAGCCGGGTAGTACGGCACAAACTCCCTCGGTGGAGTGAAACTCTACCGTCTGCTCCTTGCTATCTAAAATATAAACTATATGTATATATGTAAACTCTCGACCGTCTCACACTTTGTTTAATTAGTTTTCTGTTTGACGTTTATTCAGCTGTGTGAAAACCCCGGAGGAACCCTTAATAAAGTTTAATTTAATTTAATCTAATCTAATAACTTTAATCTCAGCCGAACCGATTTACTCACGAACAAATAAAACACTGAAAAAGCCAAACAATAACATTTTTAAGTTATCAAAATGACTTATATATCATGTTTAACCCGAGTAGTGAAAGACCGCGGGGGTTTGAAAACAATGTGTCAGTCGGCTCAGATATTTGAAGTTTACAAAACTACATTCTCACCTGAAAATATGTTAAAAGTTTTTTTGCAACCCAGAAAGAGAAATTAGAGTAATATTAAAACTAAGCAGCTGCCACCATTGTTGGAAACTGGAATTGGCTGGGCCGCGCTATTCTGCGATATGGTTTTTCAATTTTGTTGTCTGTTGTTCTGTTGAAAAACAGGAGAATGGTGGCTCCGGGAGATTTTTGGGAGGGACACTGAAATTCGGGATTCTCTCGGAAAAATCGGGAGGGTTGGCATGTATGGTTGTGGCAACATCACTAACCTTGTCAAACACCTCAGAGTAAATCATATCACAGAATATGACGAGCGTATGTTGAGGCGAACTGAAGAGGAGGAGAGGGACAGGTGCTGCTAGGGCGAGACAAACGTCTGTCACGGAGTCCTTTAGTGCTGCAGGCAGGCAACATGTTCAAATAGCAAATAGTTCAAATAACAACTTCAGATTTTTTATTTCTATATGATGAACTCTGCATTATTAAGTGATAAGAACAAGTAATCTGATTACCTGTAATCATTATGACGCTATAATTTGAGATACAATAAATAAAATAAGTTTTTGTACAAAGTATCGGTATCGGATCAGTATCACCGATACCACCCTGAATATTACTTGGTATCGGATCGGAAAGGAAATCAGTGGTATCGCACATCACTAATTTACATGCTTCCAGCTCCCGTTTCTGCTCGATGACAGCTCGTACTTTTCCTTTTTCTCCCTCCCTCGCTCACAGACACATAACGGGTATGGCAGTCCATTCTCCCTGCAGCACGGACTACACTGCCCATGATGCTACATTCTTTAGAGCTATACCTGTAGCATTCTGCCTATTAGCTTAGCACAACAACAACAAAAAGGCCTCTCTCACCCAGGAAACACGCAGAGAGAGCGTCACCCTGTAACCATGGCAACCGTAACGCTGCCGCCTGGAACAACAGAACGTAGCTGTCAAACAAAACCCAAACAGTCCTGACCCGCCACAATATGAAACAGGGAAGTACCGCCGTGTAATCCATTTATTTCAACAAAGTAACTGTATTCTAAATACCACCTTTTTAAACGGTAACTGTAACGGAATACAGTTACTCATATTTTGTATTTTAAATACGTAACGGCGGCACATGTATTCTGTTACTCCCCAACACTGCACATATTACAAGTTGGATAACTTACCTTATTGTTCTTGAAAAGAGAAAAATAACTGAATGTCTGTAAATTATTATTTTCCATTTCAATGTGTGCAGACAGTCCACACCATAGCCCGATGCAGGGATCAGACTATGGTGTGGAGAAAGAAGCTGCATTTTTCAAATATACTCTCTGAGCAAACCGACCCGAGCTCGCATCCTGCGTTAATAGTGATTTAAATGTATAAGCTACAAAACAATCAGGCAAAGGCAAAGTGAATTTATCTGTATACCACTACATTTCATACACATTGGAGGAAAGTTGTTGCTGGGATAGGCTCCAGCCCCCCACCTGTGACCCTGATAAGGAAAAGCAGAAGAGAATGGATGGAGGAAATTTGAAGTTGTTAAAAAAAGAAGATCACTGCATACCTACTGCAGAGTAAATTGTGCATCGTGTTGCTGTGATGATATCTTTTTCTGGCACATATTCTGGCTGCTGAACACATGCACACAAACACAACGATGCCCCATACTGCGCTGCCCTATATCTGCATTACAAAAGAACTGCCAAGCTGATTGCGGTTTAAAAACGTTTAAATAAAATACACCGATTACGTGTACAATAGAAAAACTCCAGTGTCCCAATCTTATCTGTTGACTGGAGTGTAAACACTTGCAGTTACCTTGGTGGACTGCGACTACATTTCCAAAGACGTAACAGAATCGCTTTTCTCCACTATAAATTATACTAGTAAATTTAATTAAGGACAGGTTATGATGGCGGATTAATCAAGAGAAATGCCACATAATATACAAGGCGGTGTTGATATGTTGATGTTTGGGTGGGGGCTGCAGGTGAAAAGATTTGCCTCATAATTGAACACAGGTCCAGACCTGCCGCTGGGGAGTGACGACAGGTAACTGTCAGGGTGATAAGAAGTAACAAGTTATAAAATAAATAGAAATGCACCGTCGGCGCAGATTGTAGAGACAGAAGCACCATTCATGTTCTCAGTGGTTTATGTTCACTTGTGTTTCTTGCTGATCACACCATCTGGATGGCAGAGAATAACAGTTACACCTGCCCAGTGCCCGGCATACTTTCCAAACATCTGGCATGGTGAGGATTCTTTCACGCTCTTCACTGGAACAAAACAGAAATCTGACCTCATGCTTTCTTTTAACACAATCTTATCTAAAGTTTCTGTTTTTGTGTGTGTTGGTTTTTCTTCGAATTGAAGTGTCTAAATTGTCCTCCTCACAAAAATTCTTTGTCCGACCAATGATTAACTAACCTTTATTGTTTCCAATAATATGACACAATAAACAAAAACATCTTCCTCCACTATTCATCAGTTCAGCGAGATAAATTGGATGAGATTATAACATCTAAAACATACTTGTGCTGCCTGTCTGCACTCTACATGGACATCTTCACCTTTCTGCACTCCTTCCTGGCTGATTTCGTTTAGGAAAATGAATAATAAAAGGCTTCACATAAAACTATATTATGAAAAGTAAAAATAATGACTCTGCAGAAAAATGTTACAGTGTTAAATTGATTAATATTACTGCTGCGTATGTTTAAAGTTAAGCTCATTTTTAATGTCCACATTCTATAAATCATATGTTTGCAGTGGCTGAAAGTACTGCTGAGCCTGCACCTGCTCAGCTTGTCTGTTTTATTATAGAGCAGACGCGTCAGAGCTGCAGTCCCCTCTCCAAGGTCATCAAAGTGTTCCTTGCCAGTGTACTGAAGGGGTTATTAACTACTTTATCATGCTTCGTCTTCTCTGCATCACACATGTTAACCATGAGGAAACTCATCTATTATGATGCTAAATTGCCGAGGCTCATTCCCTTGCTAATGCTAGCTGCCTTTCCATACGAAGCGCAGGTTGTAACTGATCTCACAGCTACACAAGGTGAGCCTGGGGCAGCTTGCACTCTGCGGCCGACCAGCAGTTTATCCACAATGTGCATGTGCAAACACAGAGAAACAAGCTGCTGCTCAGCTCCAGTCAGAGTTGATGGGAGACGGAAACACTATGAGATTGAAATGAACGCAGCTTACACAATAGTTGACTGCAACCATAAGATGGCAGTAATGTAAAGGATGCTTGCACATGTGACCGTGCTGTCTGAGATGAACGAGAGAAAACGCTTTACTTGGGCACTGCTTGCCTTGTTTGTCCAGAAGGAACGCGGCTGCCATATCCAATCAACAAGACGAACCAAGAGGCTGCACCGAGACAAAACTTCAGAAACACAGAGTGTTTTCAACTGTGGATCATTCAAAACTTATCTAGTAGAGATCAAAGATAAAACTGTGTTGGGGCAATATTCCTCCTCCTCTGCTCCTTTTCTCTGTGGTGTGCCCCAGGGGTCTGTTTTGGGCCCTATGCTATTCTCTCTGTACATGTTGCCCTTGGGATCTATTTTCCAAAGATATAATATTTCTTTCCATTGTTATGCCGATGACATTCAAATTTATTCCCCTTTGAGTTTGAATGTCACAGATCCATTGCATACATTGTTTAATTGTCTTCATGATGTGAGAACCTGGCTATCTCAAAACTCTCTAATCTTGAATGACAGTAAAACTGAAGTTATTGTCTTTGACAGCCATATTCCATTGAACCGACTAACTGTTACCCTTGGCCCACTTGCTAGCTACCTCTCCAACGTTGTAAAGACCTTGGGGTACTCCTGGATAGCTCTTTCAAATTAGAGAAACAAGTATCTACTGTGGTTAAATCCAGTTTCTATCAGCTACGTCAAATTTCTAAAGTTAAGCCTTTCCTCTCCCCCAAGGACCTTGAAAAGCTTATTCATGCATTCATTACCTCTAGACTGGACTACTGTAACTCCCTCTATTTAGGCCACTCCTCTCTTCACCGGTTGCAATTAGTACAGAACGCTGCTGCACGTCTTTTATCGGGTGCCGGAATGCATGATCATATGACTCCAGTTTTAACCAAGTTACACTGGCTCCCTGTGAAATTTTCATTTTATTCACTTATAAAATCTTAAATAACACTGCCCCTAGCTATTTAACTGATCTTCTTCATTTGTATAATCCTATAAAAGCAAGATCTTCTAACCAGATGCTCTTAATGCAACCTAAGTCTAGGTTGAAAACCAGAGGCGACCTTTGCTATTGTAGCTCCTAGACTGTGGAACAACCTCCCTATTGCCATTCGCTCTTCTGAGACTGTTCAGTCTTTTAAATCTCGTTTAAAGACCCATCTTTTTACTCTGGCTTTGATGTAAGATAGTTTGATTATCATTTGGTTGGTTTCTATGTTTGTCTCATCTTGCGTTGTATTTGTCTTATTTTATTTATTTTTTTATTTGTGAACCACTTTGATCAAAACTGTTGTTTTTAAATGTGCTATATAAATACATTTTGATTGATTGATTTTGAACAGGTCTCCATTAGCTGCTGCAATCTGTCAGTTGTCAGTTAGCGGGGTTCCAAATGTGAAAATGTTACTCCTGGTGCAGACAAGGTTATCATCGTTAACGAAAACTACCGAAATAACGAAAACTAGAAGTGAAAAAACATTTTCGTTAACGGAAATAAAAATAAAAACAAAAAAAGGAAAACTAACTAAAAATATAATGAGTGTTCACAAAACTAACTAAAATTAACTGAATTTATAGCAAAAATGTGTTTAGTTTTCATTGATGTGTGCGTGTCATACAAGAGTTAAGGGTGAAAATGAAGTTTAGTTTCCAGATTTTTTTCTTGCTGTGTCTCATTAGGCCAGCAGGTGGCAGTACGTTAGTCGAGTCGTCTGTGTCGCTGCTCCGTCCACGCGCAGAATCATGTCAGGAAAAGTCGGGAGCCAGAGTCCAATTTGGGATTACTTTGAATATGACTGTGTTTTGGATAAAGCAAGTGTCTTGTAGTGGAAACAGACAAATTATGAGGGACATTTCTAAAGGGAAAAAAATCCCACAAACCTTAAAGTGCACTTGAAAAGCTCACACAAGAAGGCTAACCTAGCTTACCTCGAGAAGGTAAGGGAGCACACTCAACCCTCATCCCCAGAAAACAGAAGGTAACCCCAGGCAAGGCAGCGTGACGCATCCCGAGACAACAGGACGGGGATATCTACACAACTGTGTGAGTCAATTACCTTCAAAAAGTTTATCAATTCACTTGAACCAAAATTACGAACACCCGGTGCTGCGAGAGTTAATAGTCTCATTGGGGCCAAGATATACATTTTATAGTTGCCTGGTATCAATGGTTGTTCATCTGCCTTTATTTATTTATTTAAAGAACCCATAGGTGGGAATGTGAGTTGTCTGTCTCTGCGTGTTAGCCCTGCGACAGACAGGCGACCTGTCCAGGGTGCAGTATGGTAGCTGGAATAGCAACATACCCAAGGATATGATGAAACTGGGATTTTGTTACACTTAATTATTGCAAACACAACTAAAACTATAACTGAAACTAATCAAAACTAAACTGAAACTAAGGATTTTCAAAAAAAAATAAAAACTAAACTAAACTAGCAAACAATTAGTAAAAACTAATTAAAACTGATATAAAATTGAAAATCTGAAGTCAAAACTAAATAAAAATAAAAACTAATGAAAATTGCAAAACTATTAAAACCCTGGGTGCAGAAGCTTTAATAGGTAAAACTCAAGTAAACAAAGTGGAAAATCCCAGTGTTCATCTCACAGAGATCGCTGTATTACTACAGAGTCGAACAAACAGTATAATGACTGTCTAAAAATCCTCAATGACGTGTTTTCTCAATCTAATGAAAGTCAGCTTAGATGTCTCTCCCATCTCGTCAGTGCTGTAACCGCAAACACAACTGTGCTATAAATGTGCCGGGTAATTGGTGCACCATTTTGTCATCGTATGAATTATTCATTTTTGGTTGTTGCTTCATGTTGTAGCTACCTCGTCTAAAACGGTCCAAGGAGAGATTTGTCACTTTGCCTGCTGTCGCATGAGAATATATTAAAGTGAGGTTTGTGGATCGTTTCTGAGATAAATGCCATATTTATAATGCCGTAGGAGAGATGATGGCAGCTGATAATTTGCCTTCTTGATATCTGCCCCTATACGCTGACTTTGACTACGGTTTGCTCGGAGATAGATGTATTTTAAAAAAGGGGTGAATATCTACCAGCGGAGCATGGCTGATTGTAAATGAATAATGGGGGTGAAATTCCACACTGACAGGAGGATATATTGTTTAGGATCTGAACAAAGCAGGCGAGATGCATTTAGTGACTCCAAAAAAAAGAAAGAAAGAAAAATCCAAAGAAAGCAATGAGACATTTATTAAGTCATTTGTGCTTTCATTTGTCACCGCTGTCTCGCAGACGTGGACTTCTTGTTCACCTAAAGGGCACGAGAGTTGAATTTGTGGTGACTAATGAACTGTAATAAAGCTGAAGTTTGCTGAGAAGTAAGAACTTGTGTTATATTGTGTTGTGCTAAATTTAATTCGTTAAAGTGGCAGGGGCATCTATTTTCAGATGAGGGTGTTGTTTTCCTTCCAGCAGAGCTTTGCTGCTATGTGAAAATTTCACAACCTTTAGATGGAACCTAATGGCTTTGATTCTTTCAGAAATGCCAAAGTGAGACTCACTGACCTGTTTGTTTTTGACAGTGCTCTGGTCAGATGCCCTTTTGTGTCCGAGTGTCGACTTAAAGCCTGGCTTAGCTTTTTTTTTCTTTATAATCTGACATTTAACCTATCACACTGACTGACCACAATCTTTTCTGCCCTCTTCACTCTGACCATATATATATATATATATATATATATATATATATATATATATAAAAAAGCACCTCCAAATCTGAGGCCATGGTTCTCAGCAGGAAAAGGGTGGAGTGCCCACTCCGGGTCGGGGATGAGTTCCTGCCCCAAGTGGAGGAGTTCAAGTATCTCGGGGTCTTGTTCGCGAGTGATGGGAGCCGGAGATCGACAGACGGATTGGTGCTGCAGCTGCAGTAATGCGGACGCTGCACCGGTCCGTTGTGGTGAAGAGGGAGCTGAGTGTAAAAGCGAAGCTCTCAATTTACCGGTCGATCTACGTCCCTACCCTCACCTATGGCCACGAGCTGTGGGTAGTGACCGAAAGAACGAGATCGCGGATACAAGCGGCAGAAATGAGCTTCCTCCGAAGGGTGGCTGGCCTCTCCCTTAGAGATAGGGTGAGAAGTTCAGCCATCCGGGAGGGGCTCAGAGTAGAGCCGCTGCTGCTCCACATCGAAAGGAGGCAGCTGAGGTGGTTCGGGCATCTGACAAGGATGCCTTCTGGGTGAGGTGTTCCGGGCATGTCCCACCGGGAGGAGGCCCCAGGGCAGACCCAGGACACGCTGGAGGGATTATATCTCTCGGCTGGCCTGGGAACGCCTTCGTGTTCCCCCGGATAAGCTGGAGGAGGTGGCTGGGGAGAGGGAGGTCTGGGCCTCTTTGCTTAGGCTGCTGCCCCCGCGACCCGGCGGATAAAGCGGATGAAGATGGATGGATGGATGGATATATATATAAATATAAATTCCCCTCTTGCCCCCGCAGACGCTCTATCCTTCAAGCTCAGGTTCTCTACCAGAGGCCTGGGAGCTTGAGGGTCCTGTGCAGTATCTTAGCTGTTCCTAGGTCTGCGCTCTTCTGGACAGAGATCTCGGATGTTGTTCCTGGGATTTGCTGGAGCCACTCGCCTAGCTTGGGGTCACTGCACCAAGTGTTCCTCCTATTCATGTAACCCCTTCCGCTGGGGTTACTTGCGTAGTAGACTTGCCCACCGATGCCATCTTGTTCCAGTAGCCCACTTCTCACCAGGGTGTCTGGGTTCCACAACACCCGAGGCAGATATGGCTTCATATCCATGTCTCTTACTCATGTCTGAAGTAGGTTAGAATGGGGGGTCTAGCCTAGGACTCTTACTGGATACAGGAATTGAACCTACGACTCCCGTCTTCCAAGTACAGACAGACAAGCAGAAGACGGCCGTAGTGAAAGATGTAGCGATACCGAATGACAGTGTCATCAGCAAGAAGGAACACAAGCTTGAGAAGATGTGGTAACAATGGTCCCAGTCAGCGGTAATTGGAGGTGAGGTGACCCCCAAGTTAGGAAAGTGGCTCGAGCAGAACTATTAGTTTCAGGGTCATGTCGACTTTCACAACAAAGAAACTTTTTGTCTTTAAATAAACGGCTGAATCATATCACACGACTATTTGCCAGCTTGCTTCACATGCAAGTAACACCAATCAGTATAAACCAGCTTAATTAAATGTGTGTGTATTTTATCCCCATTATTCTTCTGTAATATTCGTCTGTTTATATGCAGAAATGCCTTGTATAGCATCTCATAGCAGGAAGACAGAAACTCCTGTTTGCAGATAACCTGCTGTTACAGAAATTCAGTTTCTCGATAAGCTAAACACCTGCAACGACACCGGTCACTAACTGCAATCACAGCAGCTACATCAGTAGCCAAGATTTTAACATTTCACTTCTTTCGCAAGCACCAGTTAAATGTCCCAGACCCACTGAGGAGACGAAGAGAACGGAGCTTCTCCAGTTTCTTTACACATAGACGAGTTTGACATTTCTTATTTGTTATGAGCAGTTTGTATCTATCAGCCTTCCTGTGAGGGGACATGTTCCCAAAGCTGATAATGAATTACAATCACTCTGTGCTGATGATTATGACATGCTTGTTTATTTGTCGGGTTTTCCTCTGGGATGATTTACAGTGGCAGTGTTTGAAATGGCTGCTCACATAAATCATATTAGTGAAATGCAACCTCATTACTATAACCAGTCACATCTCAGGCTGATAAGAGTGAGGACTACAGGTGAGCCATTACGTGGCAGGGGATGCTGTTCCCAGGGAGGTGTGTGGGAGTCAGGCTCAGCTGTTTTTGTTCTATGTGTGTTTTATCTATATCTCCTGTGTATCTCATGTTTCTTGATCCGACCGATTCTCGGTGCAAAAAAGCTCCGTTTTGAGCTGCAGTTGCTCTTAAGGGGCTGAAGGAAAGTAGCAGTAGCTTTTCTTTTTGCTGATGTGGAACGGGCCTCGTTGGCTTGCCTCCTACAACATTAATTAACACTACCACTCATGATGGATGACCTCAGCTTTAGCTACCTAGCTCCCATTCATCACAACACGTAGGAGGATGGGACTCTGAATCTTTTATTTCACTCTTTGCTTTGTTCCCACAACACAAGCAAAGTCACACTGTGTGCCCCCCCTCCCCCTCGTAATCACAACGTAAAGATGATCCTCTGTCAGAATTTCAACAAACAAGGTAGCTGCTTAACATTTATGGGGTGTATCATGAGACATTTGATCTATTACCAGCTATAAATCTTCTTCTTCAGTAATAAATGCTGTGAAGTTCATACTTTTAAAACTTGTTTTTTTGTTCACTGTTGAAGAATTATCTCTGACAAGTCTGGCATGAAGAATAATGTAACATGAAATTATTATTTTTATAAAAACACAACTGTGGGAACGCTTTGGGTAAGTTCGCCCTTTTTAAACAGTGTAAGTAATCACTTTATTGATGTTTAATTAATCATTATTGCAATAAATCTGTATGTAAATCAACTTTTATCCGGGTCATGACTCATGTCGGAATTTTATAACCACAGTAGAGCCACCTAACGTGAATTAAAGAACATCACTTAGCTGGGATTATAGTTAAATTTACATGCAAAATGACCACTAAGTGAGAAAGTTAGAAGCAGAGAAGGTCTTTTACTTTTTTGGGTGCTGCTGCCCTCTGAAGCCTCGCTGCTCGCTCACAGCAGAGAGAAAAAGAACTGAAAACTGAATTCTTACAAAAATTATCTGAATAATTAAAGCAATGTATACATTGTATACATTGTATACAATGTATAAAACTTCAGTGCATTTGCAAACTGAAGTTTTGCACAAGTTATTTGCAAATATTGTATCTATGATAAAGTTGCTTCTCTATCTGTCTGCTTGATCTGTTGACCTTTAATGTTGTTCTCACTTTTCATCTGCTTGACTGAGCTTTCAATACAGCTCATGCACTTTCTACAAAATGCCCCCGCCCGGTTGTCACATGCGCGCAAACAGAGGACCCTTCCGACCATTGCACAAACAACACATTGGGAAGACAGGTCAGAGAGGTCGGCTGATAAGACCAGACCAGAACATAAGGGTGATCCATCCTCGTCAGACCTCAAGCAGCCACATCACACAATCCACAATGATTTATTTACAATATGTTAATTCATTCAGTTATTTGACACTAAAAAAGGAGCTGTTATAACTTCGGGGTGGACTGTATGACTAACAGCAATGGGCATGTTTGCAAAGGTCTGCTGGTTGGAATGAGCCGAGGATGAACACATGGCGGCGTCGCAATAGCTACAGCTAGCTAGCCAGTCCATGATCTGTCCTCTGGATCCACCAATCACGGAGAGGCACCTGCACACTGAGGTTTGCATATTAGACAACACTACAACAGCGGTTGTAACACTTCTATATAGAAAGCATCTCATTCCAGATATGACACCAGATTTCTCTTTGATAAGCACACGAGTGAGCCGCCAGTGAGTTTTGTTTTTAATTTAATGCCTTAAAGGTATTCCTCAAACAATAAATTAAACCGAGTACATATAAGAGACAGCATTAAATCGTTACATTACAAAACGTGCATCCCTCTCCTGCCTACATTGTTCACACTTCAGTGAGGACAGATTGTGCACAAGTTCCAGATCCATGAGTGGGTAAGCAGACTACTCTCGAACACTCCATAACCAACCGACTGTGTGTCATTTTTAACCTGTAAAGTTTCAAACACCATCTGCGGCGTTCTCTGAAAATAAGCACGACACGGTGAAATTGCATGCGCCTTGGATTCGGCAGCACAGACGCCACGCTGAGCGACATGTCAGTTACTTCGGTCCCTGACTGACATCCTGGCACCGACTTTCAGAGAAGCTCTGCAGGAGGTGTGTTTTTAAATGGTTCTCATGATGCAAACAACTTACAGATAGCGTCCATGAAAAAGTGCTCTCACTTCAGTTTGCATGTTTTTATTGTAGATGAACTTGAGAATATGTGTTTAATTCATCATACTTGAAATAACATATTACTTACTAAAATCAGCTAAATCACCTTCATCACAATAACTGTTTATTATTAAAGTGGTGGTGAACAGCTGCGTGTACTGGACTGCACTAAGCTGTAAAGCATTCATTCTAAAGATGTTATGTTTGTTTCGTTGTGAAAAATGTCGATGTCACGACAATTTAAATATTTATTCACGTCCTTCGTAATGACTGCTTGATTGCTAAGCTGTCAAACAATCAGGATTTATGGGGTTGCTGTACAGCTATATTCATTTTCTTATTTCGTTGTTGAGAACATTTCCCTTTTCTCTGATTCTCTGTAATTGCTGCAAATCAGAAATGAAAAATTAGGCAGACAGTTCAGGCTTGTAGACATTCACATAAACGTGCTGTGGGGTCACGATGACTCAGCAGGGAAGACATTCACATTGTGGATATAACATTAGATATATTCTTGACTAAATTAAGAATGCAAAGCAAACTGCACCAACATTTACATTTTAATACATTTAGAATGAATTTGCTAAATTTCATCATGTAAGTTTTTGCTACTGTTTCCATATTTAGCTGCCAAGCAGTGGAAGTAATTATGTAAGTGGAAACCATTAGGTACTGACAAGCTTAAGACTGTCAAATGAATATATCAAAAAATGATACTCTTTCATTCACTGCACACCAACTAATTTAAAGATAGGGAAAATAAAATGTCTAGTGTATTGCGTTTTTATTCGTTTTATTGGTTCTATATAATTTTACAATGTCACTCTTTTTGTTCAGCTTTATTACCTTTTCAATTTCTAACTTGAAACAATTTTACTAACTTTGTCTTTGTGAGACAATTGCCGATGCGTATGCCATGAACAACACATTTATAGAAGGCATCGTTAATTTTAATACCACTAATAATGTCATAAAAATAAATTAGTTGGGGCTAAAGGAGTGCTGGGCTGCTGCCATGGTTCAATGACAGCTGACCCCCAGGAAAATGAAGATGGTTCTTTTAATCATAGGATTGCTCATTGGATGACACCTCTGATGATTACCTGTTACTTCTGCCAGTGTGAGATAGAATGAGCTGGCTCCAGAGATGCTTAAGGTGTATCACTCTGGAATTTGTGTTTCAAGTTACGATGGCATATGTGGCTCCAAGAAGCCAAAGGGTGGATGTATGCAATCTGCATCCAGCTTCTGAGGTAGAGCAGATTTATTTAGAAGTGGTGAGAGCCCAGTAGGGCCTTAGGAACGCTGAATTATTTAAAGCATCCATGCAAAAAGATGTTCAGGATGTTCTTTCCTTATCTTAGTTGTTATACACTAAAAATGTCAAATTCCAAATGATGCACTTATGAAAGGATCCCTACTTAAAAACAAACCTTCCACTACCTCTCTGTACAGTGATCCAATAGAAAAATGCAGCATTCAAAATAAGAGTATTTACATTTTATCATAAAAAGTTGTTATGATGGATATGTTGGTGAAGTTCACCTTGCTGTCGTTATGATATCTTGACCAGAGATGGGCAGTAACGCGTAAAGCGTTACTGTAATCAGATTACTTTTTTCAAGTAACGAGTAAAGTAAGGGATTACTATTGCAAAAACGGTAATTAGATTACCGTTACTTTCCCGTAGGAACGCTGCGTTACTGCGTTACTAAAACCGTGATTTTTTTGCGAGAATGTCTCATGACAGTGACGTAAGCGAGTGCGACGTTCGTGACAACAGCTGTGTGCAGATCAACAATGGATCATATATCGAGTGCAGAGAGAGTATGAGCGTGCAGCGTTTAAAGCGTGGAAGTACTGACCTTACTTTGAGTTTGATTCCATAAAAAGTGACAAAAACATTAGTGTCCGTTGTGCGTGGGAAGAAAACTTCTTTTTACAGCGAAAAAAACCCTAAACTTCCGAGCAAGCACTGAGTAGCTACGACGTAATGGGAAACTCACAGAGAAACCCGCGGATTCTTCCTCTGATTTTTCCATTTGATTACATTTTGTATGATGATTATGCAGAAAGTAGAATTGGGCTGAAAGATCTATCACTTTATCACCTATTCAGGTTGTAAATCGTGTTTTTAAAAAGTAACTAAGTAACTAAGTAATTAATTACTTTTGAAATAAGTAATCAGTAAAGTAACGGGATTACTTTTGGGGGGAAGTAATCAGTAATTAGTTACTAATTACTTTTTTCAAGTAACTTGACCAACACTGATCTTGACCCTGTTGTGCTACACCTCTGTGTTACAGTAGAGTACAGTATAGCCAAAATTAAACCCAATGTTTCACTTGAAGTGTTGATGAAAGTAAAAACAGAACTACCTGATATGTTACTTACTTACTTGCTGTTTGATCAACTCCACAGATTCACATTCACCAACTTTACACCAAGTTAAAATCAACCAGAATGATCCTTCAAAGCAGAATCTTTTCCTATAATGACGACTGAAGGGTGAATCTGGAAATTTCAGCATCAGCTCCTCCCGTGTTCCTGCTGCATTTACTTACTCCCTGGAAACCCTGTGCCACAATCTCAACCTAAACCCTAAATTTGGATTGAAAACATTATTGCCACATTATGGGTCAGTCTGATGAAGAGTGAGGTGAGGTGAAAGTGAAATGTTGATTCCTACTTGGCTACAAGCTGTGGATGGTGTCCCCAAGAGTGAGACTGAAGCCCCACTGTGGAAATGAGCTTTCGATTTGATGGGTGTTTGTGTGTAACAGTCCTCAGATGTGCTCGGCCTGCACTGCTTGTGGTGAAGGGCTGAGAAAAGTAGTATCAGCATGAGTCAAACACTCATCGTGGTGCGGATCTTTATGGTAAACAAATACTTTTACATACGTGACTTTTACAGAAAGGCAAGTAAAGACAATTTACTTAAAGATAATGGCCACAAAGACAGTAATGTAAAGGATGGATGCAAACAGGTGAGGAGTTTACGACAGCGTTGTCTGGGGTTAAAGAAGAGAGAGTATTTTTTAGAAGTGACAAAGCAAACACTGCAGAGATGGTGTAAAAGGAGAAAAAGATGCCATTCATGAATACTTGGACCGTCATTCCATAGGGGGTGTGGCTTATGACAACAACTGTCCCCTACAATCCCGTTTTGGGATCCCTTCCCAAGTGCCTCAGCCACCACTCTTGTGTCAGGTGACCTCTATAAGGCTTCCTAGAGTATTTAAAAGTAGAATGGGAGGCAGAGCCTTCAGTTTTCAGGCCCCTCTTCTGTGGAACCAGCTTCCAGTTTGGATTCAGGAGACAGACACTATCTCTACTTTTAAGATCAGGCTTCAAACTTTCCTTTTTGCTAAAGCATATAGTTAGGGCTGGACCAGGTGACCCTGAATCCTCCCTTAGTTATGCTGCAATAGGTGTAGGCTGCTGGGGGATTCCCATGATGCACTGGGTGTTTCTTCTTCACTCACTATAGTCGTGTCCAAATTCATGGGGTGCATCTTCCTGAGGACCCGGCCTTCTCAGTCTACGTGGGCCGGGTCCTCAGAAGGTCGGGTAGACCGGAAGTAAACGGCTGTGGAATTGGACGGTCGAGCCTCCAGATTTGCGTCACCGCTGTCTCGGTGGAGTTTAATAAACTCGGCCGTCTGCTCCTTGCTATCTAAAATATAACAGGACACTGGCGTAAATTCTCACACTTCTATTTAATCAGTTTTCTGTTTGATGTTTATTCAGCTGTGTGAAAACCACTCAGGGGATTAACAAAGTTTTATTTTATCTAATCTAATCTAATAACTTTAATCTCAGCCAAACCGATTTACTCAGGAACAAATAAAACACTGAAAAAAGCCCAACAATAACATTGTTAAGTGTTTTATATATTACGTTTAACCTGAGTAGCGAAAGTAAAGTAGTAAAAAAAAGTAGCGAAAGTCCGCAGTGATCTGAACATGATGTGCCGGGAGTTGTGCTGTTCTCGACCCTCGAGCTCTCGGCTAGCTATCGAGCTAGTAGGTAACAGACGTCTCCGAAAATGTTGGAGCACTTTTGCAAATATGTGGTGTCTTGATAAACCGAGCAAATATTTGAAGTTTACACAGCTACATTCTCGCCTGAAAATATGTTAAAACTTTGTGACACAGAAAGAATAATAAGAGTAATATTAAAAAGTTAGCGGCCGCCATTGTTGAAAACTGGAATTGGCTGGGCTGCGCTATGAATTCTGGGATATGGTGGGCCATATCCCGACCATTCCTTCAAATTCAGGGAAAAGGAGGACGCATTTGTTGGCTGCATTCAGAGGAGTCTACGAATTTGTACAGCCTTCGTCGCGTCGCTGTGACGTAATTGATCTACAAATGCGGCCTCAGGAGGATGCAGCCCATGAATTCGGACACCGCCTATGTGTTAACAGACTTCTCTGCACTGAATCATATCTGTTATTAACCTCTGTCTCTCTTCCACAGCATGTCTTTATCCTGTCTTCCTTCTCTCACCCCAACCAATCACAGCAGATGGCCCCGCCCCTCCCTGAGCCTGGTTCTGCTGGAGGTTTCTTCCTGTTAAAAGGGAGCTTTTCTTTCCCACTGTCGCCAAAGTGCTGCTCATAGGGGGTCATATGATTGTTGGGTTTTATCTGTATATATTATTGTAGGGTCTACCTTACAATATAAAGAACCTTGAGGTGACTGCTGTTGTGATTTGACGTTGTCTAAATAAAACTGAATAGAATAGAATTATTAGTCACCTGATAGGATGAATGTCTCACAGTGGTTTCAGCTGAATCAGCTGATGATAAAAGGCACATGATTAATAATGTTTCAACAACTTAAGGAACTATCCATACTTGGTAATCTTGACCGTTTTTGAACTAAACAACCCTCTTGGATGAGAGGTGAAGCATCCAGTCACGTTCTTTCCAAGCTCCTTAGTTTATGGCAGTGAATTACTTAAAAGAACCTTAGAAAAATGTGTTCATTGTACCGGCCCTGTGTGTACTGCAAGTTTCTTCCTATTTTTTTTTATTCATTTCTTTTGAAAATTGAAACAGAGCAAAGTTACAGAGGTTTTATTAGAGACATAGCTAAGTGGTTTGCAATTGGGCTCCATCTGTGGAAGCTGAACATAGGCTTTCTTGTCAGAGATCATTTTTCCAAAACCAAAAATTGATGCATGTGTGAGTAAACAAGCATGCTGACAGGGGCAGTGGGGTTCAACAGGTTAAAAACATATCAAGAAACCATCTCATACATATCATATGAAAGGGCACATTTTTAATGTTTTTAATACAACAGCCAACGATGTCACACTGATGCTGATGTCAGCACGTTGCAATAAAAACATCATAACAAATCATTAATATCTCACCTTCAGAGGGAGCGCCGCTCGCTGAGTGCTCTGTTTTTCTCTGTTTTTTTGTTTTTCTTAATAGCAAAGACTTTCAAGTCAGTGACACAATACACAGACGACTGAGCGGCCAGTACCAGACTGCAAAGAGTGCAGCTGTCTGTGCTGCTGTTAGGATGCCTGAGTCGTTGACCGAGGGTTTTGAGATTATTATACTATTTATCATTTCTAGTCTTTGGTTTCTTTGTTAGAGTTCTGTTTTATGGTTTATGTCTCTGTGCATCCTTAGTTGCTGTCTCCCCTGTCTGCTATATCCCCGTGTCCAGTCAGTGTCTGTGTCTGCCCTGGTCCCACGTCTCTGTTCCCTCTGTTGCAGTGCCTGTGAGTCTGTGTCTGTATCCCAATTCAGGGTCTGCAGCCTTAAAGGCCGCATTTTAAGGCCGATTACGTCACGGCGACGCGACGAAGGCTGTCCCAATTCAAAGGCTGCTCGAAATGCGGCCCTCAAATGCGTCCTTCATTTCCCTGAATTTTAAGGACGTGGCGGTGTAGACTTCGTGGCCCAACATATCCCAGAATGCATAGCGCGGTGGTGGGTGTGGATAATTTATAATAAAAAAAATGGCGGAGGAGGGGCGCCCGAAGAATAACTTGGTAAACTAAGTACTGAATATTATGTCACTTATTTATGTGCAAATGTTTAATAACGAAGAACATTAAAACATTACTGTTGGCCACATGTCGGCAAAGTCATGTGACATTAGTGACGTTTGTACTAACTTGGTTTTAAAGCCTTTACTTTAAAATATACGCCGTTCAATAGCTGAGCTTAATCAGAGAATGATCAAAGCTCATGTAGAAACAAACAAACAAATGAACAAAAGATTTTCTCCTTCATTTCTGTCAAACAAAGCTGTATGAAACGTTTCCAGCTGTTAGTATCATGGTTGCTAGGCAACCTGGGCAGCGCGACGGAGGCTAGACCGTCCCATTTCACGAGCCTCGCACTTCCGGCCTCAGCGGTCTTTGAGTACGCGGCCCTCGAGGACCGTTGAGGCTGCAGACCCTGAATTGGGATACAGCCTGTGTCTTTAGTTCAGTCTGTGTTATGTTTCCTGTTTTACTTTGAAAGTCCGTGTCTCATGTAAATGCGTCTGGTTTTGCTTCCTTTGTCTCGTTAGGCCTGATTTGCCCCAGCTGTGTTTCCCTCCTGTTGCCCGTTCCCTGATTGCTCCCTCTGTGTATTTAAGCCCCGTGTGTCTCTGTGTCCGTGTCACGATCTATCGTTTTCTATGCTGTGTTCTTTCTGCTTGTCTGAGTTTATTTGGAGTCTCGGTTTGTTACCGTTTCTGAGTTCAGCATTAAAGCTGTTTTGAGTTCACCTTTTGCCTCCGAGCGTCTGCACATTGGGTCCTCCTACTACCACTCCTGCCTGCACATAACAGCTGCATGCTGTGCAGAAAGCCCAAGATTCAGTTTGTTCTGTAAACAGTTACTTCAGGCAGCATGGATCCTGTTATGTCACATTTTGACCCCGCTCACCACTTTGAGAAAAAGTGACTCTTGTACCATGAAATGATTTTCTGTTTTTCTATCGAACATATTTGACCCACTGGAACCTCGTTGAGCTTGATGCGGTCTAGGAAGTCCGAGATACCAGGACAGCAGCAGTGCAGCTCCCAGTGGATGCTGTCAAGACGCTATGAAAAGAGAAATTGCATCAATAAGGAGAGGAGGGATATGATAGCATGTTAGCACCAGTAACTGTATGACTTTGGTCACTAAAATGAAAAATTATAAACGCAGTATAATAAATCTTTGATGGGCAACAATTCATTCCATCAGTGTCAAACACTGCAAAGACATGCAGCTTGTGGGGATAGGTTAATTGATTAATCCAAATTGCCACTAGGTGCGAATGGTTGTCTGTCCCTGTGTGTTAGCCCTGCGACAGACTGGCGACCTGTCCAGGGTGTACCCTGCCTCTCGCCCTATGGCAGCTGGGATAGGCTCCAGCGACCCTGAAAAGGATAAGCGGAAGCGAACGGATGGATGGAAATACGATTATTGTGAATGAACTTTTCCCGGCACATCATCGACTCCATGTGCCGACTACACCAATGTTTATTTAACCTGCAGGATGCGTGTGATGCACGTCATACTGATCATACCAGTTTGTCAAGTATTCACATTAAAATTTATTCATAATAATTTCTACGACACAATCACAGTTTCAGAGTTCAAGCCTGTAGTGAGCATGTGATGCATTCTGAATCCTGTTACCAAAAATTCCCACGATGCTCCAACTTTAACCACCAAAAACCACTTTAACCACATGAAGGGCTCTTGAAGATGAATGAAATAGTTTATTGTTATAATTATATTATTATTGTAGCCTTTACCTTTACTTTACAGCATACCACAGTCCCAGCCTTTATTTTTATGTTCTTATGTGATTGTATTTGTTTTTTTATCATTAATGTTTTTGAGAAAAGGAGTTCGATTGATACAACAGCACAAAAACACCTGAAGAAATCACTTCTGGACAAGATAATAACTGATGATTGTTAGTTAGCTGTAATAAATAAAGTTAATGATGTAGTGAAACCCAAATTATCTGTATTTTTGTAGTTGTAAGAAGAAGACATTTCAAGCTAATGAGAGAAGTAGTTCCTTATATTTGACTAAAATATAAGGAACTTAGGTCCGCCAATCAGCAGCTCCTTAAGGTACCGAAAACTAAGTATAAATTTAAAGGTGATTGTGCTTTTGCTGTAGTTGCTCCAAAGTTGTGGAATGATCTACCTTTGCGTGTTAGGCAGGCCTCTTCTCTTTCTGAATTTAAAAGTCTTCTTAAAACATATTTATTCGCTGAAGCCTTTGGCATTGATTAGAGGGGTTGACTCTGTTTGTTTTAACATGTTTCAATTTATTTTAGTTTTTTATCTTATCTTATCTCATTTTAATTTTTATTTACTTATGCTATTAGCATGTACAGCACTTTGTGAACTCTGGTTTTATGTTAAAGTGCTTTATAAATAAAGGTGGTATGGTATGGTAAAAACTGTCATCCACACGAAGGATATTTGGAAAGTTGGAGACGGGCTTGGCTTTCCAGTTGCTCGGTGATTCTGAAAGTTAGTTTTGAAATAAAAAAATTACTTCTTTGAAGTGCAATTTAAACATGAATTCACAAAATCATTTCTACAAGGGGCTGACGTGAGCAAATGGGGAGTGAAGATGGGACGCAATTTTGCCAAAATGTTTTTGTAAGAGAAAGCTTTTGTGGATAGATGTGAGAAATGTGGCAAAACAAAAAGCAGGGATAGATTATAGAACAATTAAAAAAGAGGTATCGATGGTTTTACTGGTCTGTAAAAGCATTTACTCCCAGTTTCCTGCTTGAGAATAGTGATTATGCTTAAAGAGCCAAAGCCTAAATTCCTGCAGAAAACATGTTACATTTTTTTTAATAAGCTAAATCCATTGATATCACTGGGAAATTGCATAATGTTTAGACTATACTAAAATAAATACATAAATCTGAGATCTTTATTGTTTAATCCATGTAGAGAAAGCTGGGCCCTTATTTATTAATTGTATTCATTTCATAGTTTCACTGTCTGCTGTTGTTGCCTAAAAACTTGCTGCTAATCAGGCAGCGTGAAGTTTATTTATATATTTTTTGCCGGTGTTTTTGTCATCCCCGCCTTACCTGGGCAGGTAGGGTCCATGTAAGTGCTGGTGAGAAGGCATAAGGTGAACTAGAGGGAGAAAGGGGGTGGTAGCTTTCTGTGAGGGTGAGTTCTGATTGGTGCTTTTTTCCCAGTTTAGGAGAAACACACCTGGATTAATTTAATTGGTTATCAATTAGTCTTTTAACTAAATATTTACTGGGAAATGATGTTAAACATGGAGCCCCCGGTACATTCATAATTGTAGTGAAAGTGAACTAGAAGAAGAAACTACCAACCCCACCAACTGATATCATGAACACCTCAGGCGCTGTGTTCATATCATCCTGCTGTTCTTCTTCCTTCTTCACTCTTCTCTGATGTTCAAGAAACTGGCCCCTGTAGAGTCTTCTGTTACTAAGGTTACCTCCAGGTCAGTTTCTAAGGCTTTCATCTGAAACTTTTTGTGATGTTTTAGTGTGAATTAATAAAAAATAATCCCAGTAACTCACTATTTGGGAAAGTCCATGAACTGCTTGACTCAGCTGGCACTCTACATCTAATATCGTTGGCGGCCCCTCAGTTAAATGAGTTCAATAATGTTTGGGTAATTTAGTAAAGCAAGCTGCTTAACAGCTCAGATGTGAGTGGAATCATGACACAACTGAAGTGATGTTCTCTTATAAGCTAACTGTGTCTGCAGTTTGTGCAGGAGAGACAAAGTGAGAAAAGAAGGAAACATCTTTACCACCACAACCTAATGCTCCTCACAGAGTATGAGGACAGAGAATTTACATACCAACAAGTTTAGATTAATATAATTCTCAGTCAAAAAACATTCTTAAATATTCTTTACTTTGTGTTCTTAACACTTTAGAGCTGGGATATCTGCTAAACTCTCAGCTTTGATTGGGAGAAAGTAGAAGTAGCTATATTTACTTTTATTGCAATTTCCCATAAAGTAACAAAAAGACAAACCCATCTGTGTGTTTTGAATGCTTTTTAACATTTTCTCTGCACAGCATCAGTGTATCTGTGCTCATAGTTGAAACATTAACACCGCGTGGCTGGCTGCTCAGGTTCATTTATTCTGGCAAGTCAGCACAGACATTGCATATCGTTTATCCCATCAGCAGAGTTGTCCCATTTCATCAACGCGAAAACCTGATTTTCTCACGGCACAGTTAGACTTCATGTCATACACCCCTGGAAACGGGACACCTGAGTTCAGAGATTAGGAGGTGTGGCCTAATACGTTTGTCCATGTTGTGAATATGACACCAACAGGAAGTTCATCTTAATTTCAACTGTATCCCTGTTTTTTCAACAATGTAGGAAATGTGTAGGAAAACTAAACATAGTTACAGTGTTGGTCAAGTTACTTGAAAAAAAGTTTCTAATTACTGATTAGTTCTCCAAGAAAAGTAATCCTATTGCTTTACTGATTAGTTACTTTCAAAAGTAATTAGTTATTTATTCATGTTTTTAAAAAGTAAAGCAATAGACTGTCACAGTCTGGCTGAGGCGGGCTGTACGGAGTGAGGAGTGGACCCAAAATGCAACATGAAACAAAACTTGATATAAGCAAAAAGTGAGCTTTTTATTGAGAGCTGGCAACAAAACTACAAACAAAGAGAGCAAGAGCAAAACTGAAACCTAAACTGGGTGAAGTAAAGCAGAACAGTAAAGACCCGAACATGAACACAGATAATCTTGGACATGAACACAGAAACCTCGGAGCATTGGCACGGAAAACAACAGACAACCTGACACAGACTGAATGAGAAAACAGAGTAAATACACACAGGAGGCTAATGAGGGAAGTGGGAACACACGGGAAAACAGCTGAAACAAATGAACATAACGACGTCACAGGGGAAGTGTAAAACTAAACACAATGAATACAGGAACACAGGACCTCTTCAAAATAAAACAGGAAACATAATGAAACGCAAACATAGGAACACGGGAGTTGAAAACACAAAGGGAATCTAATAAACAAATGAACTTAGCACACCTGAAGAACTTAAACATAAACATCCAAATAAACTGAAACTTAAAACGCTGTAAATGTGACATAGACCTGCCAGTCCAATTTAAATGATATGCAACAGTCTCTGACTTAAAGAAATCCTGAAGAAACTCAGATTTCCTGCAAAATCAAGCATGTAAAATAAAATAATGTTTTGTGTTTACACGCACTCTTTCAAATAGATGCAAGTAAAACAGCAGAAAAGGAGTAAAATCAAAGATTCAGCAGCTCTGAGTCCTGTCGAGTGGGGCGGGTGGAGGTTTGCCCACAGAGGTCATGTCAGTGGGAGATCCGGGAGTTTCTCTGGGAATGTCACATTCCCGCGGCAGCTCACTCAGATTTACGGAGTCAGTACTTCCACGCTTTAAACGCTGCATGGTCGTACTCTCTCCTGTACTCCGTATTATCCATTGTTGATCTGCACACGTCTGTTACCATGGACACCGCACACGATTACATCATTGTCATGAGACACTCTCACAAGCAAAATCACGGTTTAGTAACGCAGTAACGCAGCGTGCTTACAGGAAAGCAACAGTAATCTAATTACTTTTTTTGCAATTGTAATCCCTTACTTTACTCATTACTTTAAAAAAAGTAATCGGATTACATGTTACTGCCCATCTCTGGTAACGCTACATGTACACACTTGTGCAAACAAACGCAGCTTCACAGTAAATGTTTGCATTTACATGTTGCAAAGGTAATCCCTTACATTACTCATTACTTGAAAAAAGTAATTGGATTACCGCTTTACTGCCCATGTCTGCTTACAATATATACTATACATACTACACATGAACCATAGATTTTCTGATGCTCTTTGCAGTGTTTTCTTTTTTTTTATCGGCTTTTAAGGGGAAAAATGTTTAGGTGGAATCAGAAAAATATAAAATGAAAACTGACATGCAAAACTGTTTATTAAAAACAATAAGTGCACGAAATATGTAGCAAAACCATGAAACTAACGAAGAGTGAACTAAAAGGAAATAACATGGCAGACGACCAGCACAGCAGTAAATATAGTTTGTTTTATTTAAATTAAATTTAATTAATTAAATAATTAATTTAAATTTAATAATATATATATAAAATATAAATATTTTTATTTATTTATTTATTTAGGACAGTGCATGTTAATGAACATAAATGTAAAAAAAAAAATTACATGAATGTAAACATGCCAGATTATAGCCAAAGGCTAATTTCCACCTGTTGTCCTTAAACATAAAGAAATATACAATAATTCATAAAAAATCATCATTCATTCATAATAAAAACTCCATCACCAAACTTACACATACACACCATTCTGTTCCCAAATAAAACATTAAAACTATACAACTCATACATGATCACACACTTGATTTGTCCATAGCCAGTTTTTAACCTTTGCTTTAAACAAATTGAATGTCGAGCATTCTCTAATGGGTTGAGGACGACTGTTCCACAGATGGCCACCCTTAACAGAGAGGACGTTCTGCCCAAATGCTGTCCGTCTGTGGGGTATAAACAAGTCTCCTCGGATTGTAGCTCGAGTGGTCCTGTCTGAGCTTTCTTTATGCCTAATAAACTGCTTTAGTGGTGGTGGAGCAAGGGAGTGTAAGACTTTATATATTAAACACACTCTTTTAAGTTTCACTAAGTTATTGAAGTTCAGTAATTTATGTTTTTTTAACACATGACAGTGGTGGTGGGAAGTCGGTTTTTTGTCAAGTAGTTTTAAACTTCTTTTATAAATGTTTTCAATAGTTTTAAGTGTTGTTGGACAAGCAAGTGACCAGGACGTCAAACAATAGTCCATATGAGAGATGATCATTGAGTAAAAATAAGTTTTTGCAATATTAATATTTAAATTATTACGTATATGATTAAAATTTCGATTATTAAATTTAAGTACCTGGGACACTTTATTTATGTGACTCTTGAAGGATAATGTTGGGTCTAGAATGACCCCAAGATATTTAAATTCTGGAGCTAATTCAAGCTCTACTCCATCCAGGAATATGTTTGACTGCTTCAAGTTTAAGGGGCGTTTTGAAAAATACATACAGACAGTTTTTGAGGTGTTCAACATTAGGCATGAGTCCTCCAGCCAGCTATGCATTAACGCTAAAGCAGCTGTAAGATCTTTTGCCACCTGCTGGACACTATTTGCTTGCGTATATATAAATATGGGAACACTGGACCAGGTGAGGCAGAGAAGTCAGCTGACGAAGGGAAACAGAGAATGGAGACCAGGGGGCTGTTGCAACAGCGAATAAAGGGTGACTGAAAGTAATGACCAGGAATGAAAACACAATCCTAAAGAGTAATGTGTTAAATTATGTGAAGGAGAAAACCATAACTTCACCTGGAGCAGCCAGCAATCGAGGTAAAAATCCATTTTTGCTAAGGAAGAGTAATTACAGTTGCACTAGGTTCAGATTATGGACGCGTTCGCTCGATGAAGCGATGATAAGGTGCAGCGCCGGTTCTGGAGGTGAGTGGGCCGAGGCAGGACGGAGCCTCATTGTTTAATCCTCCTCCATAAAAACTGATCTGGTTTCCCTCTAAACCAGATTAGTTCAAGACAAATCTGACTCTTGACTACTTTGTGTATAAAACTTTGCTGGGATGTGGAGCAGGAGAGTATAGCACCAGCTGACTGCATGACCAATAAAGAGAATATTGGATGAATGAACACGGGGAATGTTATTGTCACAGTAATTGTTTGAGAACAAGGAAGAAGAAACAAGGAAATGAGATGTGCACTTTGCATCTAATATGCATTTGAGTGCCTGGGGAAGGAACATTTTCATTCAGCTTGCAAATGGTCTTTTAATGTTTAAGACTGGCTTGAAATCCTTCAAGGAATCCAAATAGTTTTGGTAAATGGGGTATGCACCCCGTCTCCTTCTTTTCCCCCCTTTCATTTTTTATAATAATAATATAATTTCGATTTGTCTAGCGCAGTTCAAGGAAGTCATGAATGCTTTGCAAAAGAGTATAAACAAACAAGGGGGAAGAGGTGAGTTTTGAGAAGTTTCTGAAAAAGGTCCGTTGATGGGGCGCTGCAAAGCTAAGATGGGAGAGAGTTCCAGAGGGGGGGCTACACTGAAGGCTCTGTCCCCAAAGGTATGAAGGTTGGAGCAGGGGAAAGAAAGCAGGTCCATGGCTGAGGACTGTAGCATTCAAGACTGTGTGTAACTGCAGCAGGTCAGACTGAGGGCCAGAGCACTGAAGGATTTGTAAGTAATATGTGACTTGACTGGGAGCCAGTGGAGGTTTATGACGGCGGCGGTGATGCATATATATTTTTTCAGTTCAAATGTTCATTCCCAGTTCTTTTGTGGACATGTAGTTCTAGAAGTACATGGGTGTAAGCCAGTTTCAGGGAACATGGTCCACCTGACCGATCGTACAAGTCTTCTTCAAAAGTATGAGTTGTTCTGCCTCTTAACCCTTTAAAGCCGGTCAGAGCAGCACGCTCTGTTTTGTGTAACTATTTTTAAATCCCGGTAGCTCTGCAACCATGTGACCTAGTGCAATAATTTTTTTTGCATATGAAACCGGAGGAGTTGTACTTACATCTTATGCCATCAGCTTGTCCTCGGTCACAGTTTCCTTCCACATATAGCTTTGCAAAAACTGCATAAAAAGCACTTGCAGCAACAAAAACATAATATTCCAGAAACACGCTTTGCCGATCCGATCAGCTGTTCATAACACTTCCTACATCCATCAGCACGAACTTTCACATGTCCTCCATGACCTGCCCGAAACCGGAAGTGACGTCATTTTCGCGGAAATGTAGTTTTTTTACCATCAGGGCCTCATGAGCCTATACTGGTGTTTTTAAAAGTTATCTTTGACTTTATGACTTTCTGTGTGGTTTCTGGGATGCTTAGGACTCATATTGCACTGCTGGAAATAGTTTATTTTGATGCATATGCTGCTTTTTTGCAAATTTGCATTTTAATATTTATTTTCGTTTTTCCTGCAGTGTATAAAATTTGGTGTATTTCAAAAATAAAACTATGAAGACACTCAAAATAAATTTCCTGTGGTGGGAAACTATTTTGTGCAACTTTTTTGTATTTACAGTTTTGAGGGATAAGCCTCTTAAATTTCTCTAACTAGAAATATATGTTAAAAAAACAAAAACGATTTTCAAGTTTTTTGTAGTTTATTGCACTTTTTTGCAATTTATGTAATTACTATGCACTTAATGCAGACATATTATTAAAATTTAGGCTGTAATGGTTGTATTGATGTATAGCAACTTGAAATGCTCCCAAAAATGGCTCCACAGCATGTAAAAATATAATATAAGCTCTGGTGGACTTGGTTCTATGGTAGGTCTTAAAGGGTTAAAGGTTCGAGCAAGAGGAACCCAAAATCCAGTTCGATCCCTAAACGTATATTGCACTCAGACTCAGACTAGCAGCCACATTAAATTCAATGAAAGAGCCAAAACAAAAAGAATACGCAAAATTTAAATCATTAGTTTTAACACTGATTGTCTTTATTGCCATTTTGCAGCTTGTGTTCTCATTTTAGGTTTATGGTCCTTGACATGAATCGAAAACTCATGTGTAATCATCATCGAGGCTGTGCCTACAGGTATCCCCTGCTAGTGGAGTAAAAGACCCAAACCAGAATCCCCCTGCTCAGTGATGTATGCTGATTTGTCATAAATTAATTGTCAGTAATTACTAAACCAAAACATTGCAGTCTAGATTCAGGTAATATGGTGCGCTGCGCAGATAATTAGAAACTCCCAAGGAGTAAAAGTCACTTGATTAGTTCATTCGGGAACACTTGTCGCAAAGTTAAAGCTGTTATCAGGAAAAACAATCAATTACCATTATGCAAAAAAGTTGTGCTTCCAATAAGAAGCTTATTTGATTCAGAGTTGAACAGCATGTGACAACATTTAATGTTTGCAGAAAATATTGTTATACAAAAATACATGGCAAAGTTATGTGCATGTGCAAAATATCCACTAATTTAAGTTGGAATCAGAGACACTGGATCAGATATTGACTCCATGTAGTTCAGAACTTGTGGAGGCTGTAAACAGGACAGGGCTGTCTGCTGTTGATAAAAGTGAGTAGGGATGGGTATCGAAAACCGGTTCTTGTTGAGAACCAGTTCCCACTGTTTCAATACCTTGGAATCGTTTGCCATTTTTGCAAACGATTCCCTTATCGATTCCAGTCGCCCCGAATGACGTCACCACGTTGCGGAGCGTCATTTACCTGGCAGGAAACACGGCGCCTAAGCGGCTAAAACACTAAAAAGTTTGATTATACTTTACGAGAACGGATGACAACAGGGCAACTTGCAATACTTGCAAAGTAGAGATTTCATTTAAGGGAGGAAACACTACGAATATGCAAAAGCATTTGCTCACAAAACACGCGATAACCTTAAATGAATGTCGTGTTTTTAATTCCGCTCCGGACTCGTGAATCTCAACCCAGCAGCAGCGGTAACGTTTGCACGTCCTCTCCCGTTAATGCGGCAGGTAAATAATCAACTAACAGTGCATATTATGTTAGCGCGATCTGCCTTATTACAAAACCTGCCATTGCTGTGCGTTTAGGTGACCATGATGAGAGAGACAGACAGAGTCTGGCTCAGATGCTGGCAGTTCTCGCTGCAGTCTACCGTAGCGTCTCCTTTCAGGCCAGGATAGACGAATGTCACCGAGCAGTGACTCAGTTTGTGGTCAAAGGCTTGCACCCATTTGCCACAGCAGATGATTTTGTAGGCAGGGACATTACTGGATATTCTTGTGTAATTGCTACAGAAGAATATTTATTTTATTATTTTACATTTACAATTTTTTTCCTGGGGACCCTGTGACACCCTGTGAGCCGTAGGCTGTGGATCTCTTAAGATCTCACTGTTGGGTTTTGTTACTCCTAAATTTCTATCTTGTTCAAAGAGAAGATATAAAACAAAATTCTAAGCTAATCGACCTTAGTGTTCTCCTTTTTTAAAAAGAATTGATAAATAATCGAATCGTTAAACAGAATCAAAAATGGAATCGGAATCGTAAAAATCTTATCAATACCCATCCCTAAAAGTGTGGATTAGGAAGTTCTAGTATGGAGATCCAGAAAGATGCTTTTTCTTAGTAATTTTTATTTTTTAAGCGTCTATATTACAGCAGCAGTGGGTGTCGATGCTGTGTTTGTCACAAGCAGCGAATAGACTAAAGCTCATGCAGGGATATTTCAGAATTGTGGTGCCTAATACCAAAACTTCCTTCATGGTTCAATAACTAACTACAATGGGCATTAACCAGCTGTTCTGTTAGTAAGACAGAGGACACAAACGTGTCCGTTATTGTGAACGTGGTTACTTAGAGATGTACTTCAACTGTTTTTAAGGGGAAAAAAGAATGAAACATTGCTCCTTGCCTGAGCTTCCTCTGTTAATGGTTTGTAACTGTAAATTGATATTAAATGCACTTGTATGAACATAAAGTCCGTAAATCTGCCAGTCAAAAAACTGCATAGAAATGCTAACTGACCCAGGTCTGATGGAAGTGATTAACTGATAAAGAACTCTCCTTATGTTGTGCTGATGGCGGTGTCAGGCCCGGGGGAAGACGCAAGGAGACCTCAGCAACTTCAATTAGATGCAGACTCGCAACCTGCTACCTTCTAAGCTCATTTACATATCTCCAATCCCATCTCTCATCACCTGTGGCTGCTTTTTAATAGAGTGAAATAGAATATGGCTCCCAGTATTCACATAACCACGGGGTTGCAGCACCAGTCCAGTGCTTCTCATCAAACTGGTTAACGAGCTTAAAAGGATGTACAGCAGCCCTGTTTTCAATTTCCCTTTAGCTGCTTGATGTGTTATAATTGGGTTTCAAATTAACTTATCTCCACAATTTATGGTCTTACTTTTGTAGTAAGGTCAGTTTCAACCAAACCACGGTTTTCCCGATGCTGATACAAACGCAAATGGAAAAGTCTGACAATTCAAAGGTTCTCAAAAATCCCACCCCTGGAATTTCATCCAGTCTCCCGGATGATGGTCCAGAATTTGTCTTGTGTCATCACTGCTCCATAAGGATTGTTTTTACCTTTCTTATGACATCATAGTGGAAGTGACTCCATAGTGTTGCAATTTGCTCATTTGCCCAACAATTCAAAGATCCATTGCTTCATGATCCTTTGGAGTTGTTTAGTGCAATAATCTTTTCTGGCATCGTTGTATTTTTACTCAGTTGTATATAGCATTTGTATTCTATTTTTATCTTATTGTGTATTTTATTCTATTTTATTCTACTGTATATAGTATTTTTTTATTTATTCTATTCTGTACAATTGTGTACTGTATTTATTCTTATTGTATTCTCATTTTTTCTTCATAACTTTTGCACTGTCCACTTCCTGCTGTGACAAAACAAATTTCCCACGTGTGGGACTAATTCATCTCATCTCATCTCATCTCATCTCCATCCTCAATCTCATCTCATCTCCTCCTCAATCTCATCTCATCTCCATCCTCATTCTCATCTCCTCCTCAATCTCATCTCATCTCATCTCCATCTCCACCCTCATTCTCATCTCCATCCTCAATCTCATCTCATCTCCTCCTCAATCTCATCTCATCTCCTCCTCAATCTCATCTCATCTCCTCCTCAATCTCATCTCATCTCATCTCCATCTCCACCCTCATTCTCATCTCCATCCTCAATCTCATCTCATCTCCTCCTCAATCTCATCTCATCTCCTCCTCAATCTCATCTCATCTCCATCCTCATTCTCATCTCCTCCTCATTCTCATCTCCTCCTCAATCTCATTCTCATCTCATCCTCAATCACATCTCATCTCAAACAATATTTAGAGCTTCCCCTGTTCAATCATAGGTGACAGTAGGTACATAGATAGGCTACTAGATCAACAGCTTTGCAAGTACAAGTAAAAAAGTACAGTCTCTGAAATGTGTGAGAAGGTAAAAAGCAGCTGTTTGGTGGAGGTTTCTATTTTTCTACAAAGTCAACTGAACCTTAATGATAAAATAATATCAGTAGATGGGAATACAATCTTTAGTCTAACATTAATTAAGTGAAGAAATGAGTGTAATTAATTGATTAAAAAGAAGTTAGACTAAAGTAACACTAGCTCCAGTAGATTTTCTTAGTGTACCGGCTGTGATCAGCTGACTTGCTGCTCTTTGTGGATGTACACAGCTGAATTCAACCAGATGTGAGCAGATGTTTCTTGAGTTGTCCTGGCTGATTGCATCCTCTGCACTGACACTACACTGTTTATACTGGCTGTTTTCTACATGCTATAAAGTTGGTATGAAGGTGGAATTCAGGGAATGAATCTCTGCTACACTTGATGTAAGCTAGCCGTGACCACGAAACCACAGCCACTGTGCACCAGTCGGTCACTGTTCTTTACTTTAAACCCATCATAGTGCAGCAAACTAACCTGTTTATCCTGCAGAGGATTTTCATGCATTTTTTAAATAACACCGTTAGTTTGGCTCAGTTTGATTAGCAGCAGGTTTCACAAAATGGAAAAAACATAATGTCACATATACAGACCCAATATGTGATTTAAAAACATGAGGACTTACATGTGAGCTTTAAATGAGCACCCTTCCCTTTGAATCTAACCTCTCTTCTTCCTCTCCTGTCCTTCTTTCTTATCTTTCTCCATCGCTCCTCTTCAGTAGGGCTAGCTAGATTATTAAGTACAGCAACCAGAACTTGCAAACACCTGCCCACCCACTCTAACTCCCAAGTATAAACACTACAGTTGATGCCCGAACCCTATGAACAAGCACTCTGAATGGACAAAAAGGAGATGGGACAAAAACATGCTGTGGAAGAGAGCCACAGATTAATAATAACTAAGCAGCCTACACCTGGTTGCCTGAGAGTCACCTGATCCAGCCCTAACTATATGCTTCATCAAAAAGGAAAGTTTGAAGCTCTGCCTCCCATTCTACTTTTAAATACTCTAGGAACAACAAGTAGGCCTGCAGTGTGAGAGCGAAGTGCTCTAATAGGGTGATATGGTACTACAAGGTCATTAAGATAAGATGGGGCCTGATTATTTAAGACCTTGTATGTGAGGAGCAGGATTTT
This sequence comes from Neolamprologus brichardi, assembly GCF_056152115.1. Classification (NCBI taxonomy): domain Eukaryota; kingdom Metazoa; phylum Chordata; class Actinopteri; order Cichliformes; family Cichlidae; genus Neolamprologus; species Neolamprologus brichardi. The sequence goes on along the minus strand of NC_142109.1, from coordinate 35,447,698 downwards.
GAATTTTGAATTTAACAGGAAGCCAAAACAGGAGAAATCTGCTCTCTCTTTCTAGTCCCTGTCAGGACTCTTGCTGCAGCATTTGGGATCAACTGAAGGCTTTTCAGGGAGTTTTTAGGACAATCATCATGACAATGTGAAAGCTGAACATAGAGAAGTGTTTAGTAGTTGAAGAAGTAATTATTTAACAATGTTTATACCTCAGTGGAGGTTTTCATACTCAGCTCTGATTCATGGTGAAACCTCAATGATGTACAACTGGTTTCCCGGAAAGATAATTACTCCAAGTCCCATAGTGTAGGCCAATCACGCCGGCTCGATGTCTTTTTATTCTGCCTACTGTGAAAGCAGCCAGGCTTCATCACCTTGAAAGTGCAAAATAAATACAAAGATGTTCCCCACTTGTCTTCAGACTAAAAGCAAAAGGTCCTGCTTCTTTTGTGCCATCAGTGCTTTGATGGAAAAGATGAGAGAGGCGGGATGTCTGTGTGCATTTTAATGCATCCCAACTGCTGTTTTTCTTCATTTTGCAGCATGGATGCAAATTAAGCACCTGAGCTGACACATCTAAATACAACTGTTTATATTTGCATGCACATATAGAGTGTGGAGAATTTTATGACAGAAAGTGCGGCACTCTCCTATGGGAGATGCTGAGAGGTGATGGCTCACGGCCAGCAAATTTACAAGGAAAATGTAATCGATTCAACCAGCAAGTCGAGTAATTAATCCTTTGTTTTTATGATGTTGTAATGCAAATGTTTTTATTTCTTTCTGTCTTTGCTTTTTCTTTTAAAGACGCCAAACGCAGAGCATATGAAAGCCTCCCCATACTAATCCAGTCTTCAGAAGCTGACGGGGAGCAGTAAGAAGGAGCTGAATCAACATTTGGTTGCATTATTTTGTCGATGAATTTTAAATAAGATGCTGAACTACAGAAGAAGCTCTGTTTTTGATGTCTTAATTTCACTGTTGTGCTCTGCTGGCCTTATTCATTTTTACCCAGTGAACAATAACCAGATATGTGAGACATTACATTTTCGGCATGATAATAAGATCCTTTATATGATTTCTGACAAGCCAGCCGTGGTTATATTAAGACTTTTATAACGATATCTCTGTGATAAAAGACACAAAGCCTCTGCTGAATTAAATATCTGTCTGATATGAGCGAATTATGCATTTCTGATGTCTGGACCATTTTTTTGCAACTTCCATCATTCTTTAATATCTAAAATCTAAAAATAATAATAATAAAAAACATTGTCAACAAATTCAGCTGCTCCACGAGCTAGTTGGATAGGCTTTGTTAAGCTGCCCACTCCACCGATGTTGTGTGTTTGTGTGAAGCGGCTGCACAAACAGATGGAGCCAATGATATGCGCATGAACTCTTATTTTGAGCATATGAAGTCTGGGGCAGTACCACAGATGTATTGAACAGGAAGCCACAGCTTTATTATTCCCAAGACAAGTATTCCGTGGAATCTCTGAACTCGCACCACCTGTTTTCAGTCCTTTGAAATGTACACGTCTTTTTTTTCCCACCGAATGCTGAAAGCAGCGACTCGATTTCTCCATCTTTATTCATGAGTGCGCAACCACAGGCGCCGCTTACTTGACAGACCTCGTTTATAAAGCATAATCGAGACCAAGCATAACACAAAAGTAATTTTCATTATTTTTTTTATTACAAGTGTGAATTTCAGTCATGTATATTTGCAGAAGGCAGACAAAGTCATGAGTACTCTATATGTATGAAATGTATGTATATAAATATGTATTCAGCTTGTCCATCAAATCCCCCGAAAATCACTCTGTTCATCTGGATGTTTTTAGTCGGAGAAAATGAACGAAACTATCTCCACCAATCAAACACGACTTCATTCAGGATCAGTGACAATCCGAAGCCCAAACTTCATGTGGCCTTCAGATTAGCTCAAGAAGGGTTCAAATGATAGAAAAAGATAAGAACTGCTCTGGACATACACTCTATTGCCAGTGATATCTCCAGAGGTGTGGACTCGAGTCACATGACTTGGACTCGAGTCATTAATTTTATGACTTTAGACTTGACTTGAAAAAATGTTCTAAGACTTGTGACTTGACTTGGACTTTTACACCAGTGACCTGGGACTTGAATTGGACTTGAACCGGTTTACTTGAAAAGACTTGATATTTCACCCCAAATCTAAAATTTAACACACATATTATATAGAAAGTGTGCACCATTTGTTAGGTTTTGTAATGTTGATTGTCATTTATGCTTAGAAATATCTACTTATATATGCTTAGAGTTTTATAATTAGTTTTAGATTGGTAGAGGTGTTTAATTAATTGTGTAGTGATAGGATGTGTGATCTTTAGCAGGCTGCAAAGACTTGGTGTGGATTCCAGAGTGTTCTGGAATCCACACCTACATCCTGGGAGCATGGGAAGAGGTCGTACCTTGTTTTATTGTTTTATGGTAGGATAAACGTGGCTATATCTGTTTTAGGCTAAGTGCCTTTTGTTTAGGTGAACTGCTGGACTCCAGACCAGTAGGTTTAGGGAAGTCATTTATGGGGTCACACTCTGACCACACACACAAAGGCAAGGTACTCTTTGTTTGTATGTAGACGTCGTATGTTAATGAACCTATGCATATTCATGTAACCTCAATAAAAGAGCAGTGTTACGGGGGAGCGGACGAGAGCAACTGGGGTCAAGCGAAGGAACGGCGTTTGTCCGGTTCTCTCCCGTGCACGAGAAACATGAAGAACTTTGCCTACTCGTGTCTTGTTTGGCTGTGTAGTAAATTGTCCTTAACGTTCCAGCGAATAGGTTTACACTACAAACCTAACACCATTAATTCAATTCATTCATTCATTTATTCCAACCACACTCCGTACGTATGTGTGCGTGAGCTGTAGCACAGCCAATCAAATTAACCAGATTTTTTTAAGAAGAAAAAAAAAACGCCCAAAATTGCTGCAAGGAGTTTTTTTTTTCCAGATACATAAACTATGAAGTAGTCAACAAAAAAACGAAATGCAACATGCAAAACATGCAAGATAGAACAACTTCCAACTTTGTCCGACAGTTGAAGTTGCATAAAGAACGGTAGGCGGTGCTTCTCTTTTGCTACGATGAGATCATGACTTCATCTAACTTTGTGATGTCAACTAACTTTAATGTGTATGACATTTCTGACATGCTATTTTAAAGCCGGTCCTACAAGCGCATCCAAGAATAACATGCAGCTTATCTCAGAATCGTCGGTGAAAATTATTCTTGGAGCTAAGTTTAATTGAGCTGCATTTTATAGAGGTGCAATTTCACAATTTGTGTATATTTTCTAAGTTCACTATTTCGTCATGTGTTGAGAAAAACACAGATTTAAAAATCACATGGTCTAATATTTACATTTAGGATAACTGCAACATTCTTTTTTGTTTTTTTTAAAGACTCGAAAGGACTTAAAATTCAAAGGTTCAGACTTGTGACTTTACTCGGACTTTTACACCAGTGACTTGAGACTTGACTCTGACTTGCAAAACAATGACTTGGTCCCACCTCTGGATATCTCAGTCTTAATCCATAGGGTTTAATGTGAAGTTGGCACAACTTTGTAGCTATAAGAGATTCTACACTTCTGGGAAGGCTTTCCACAAGGAATGTGTTTATGGGAATTTCTGGTCATTCTTCGGAAGCACATTTGTGGAGTCAGACACTGATGTTGGAGGAGAAGGCCTAGCTCACAGTCTCTGCTCTAATTCAAAAAGATGTTATATCGGGCAGAGGTCAGGACTGTGTGCAAGCCAGTCGAGTTATTTCTGAAGCATTAGGACTTCCTTTCACTGGAACTGAGGGTCTGAAAAACAGCCCCACATCAAAAGTACTGGCAGCTGCCAGATGGAGATCTGTGATTCATCACTTCAGAGAACACATCTCCGTTGCTCTAAAGTCCACTGGTATTTTACACCATTGTGTTTGCATTGCACTTGGTAATGTAAGGCGTGGAGGCCATTGCTTGGAAACCTAATCCATGAAGCTCTCTGTGGCCTGTTCTCGAGCTCATCTGAAGGCCACGTGATGTTTGGAGGTCTGTAGGAAAGTTTTGACCTCTGCACTATGCTCAGCGTCCACTGATCCTGCTCTGCGATCTTACAGGGTCTAGTTGATGTGATTCCCAATTGCTTCCACTTTGTCATAATCCCTCTAACATTTGGCTGCGGAATATTTAGTACTGAGGAAATTTCACGACTGGACTGGTTGCACTTGTGGCATCCTACCACGGTACCACACTGGAATACACTGAGCTCCTGAGGCTGACCCACAAATGTAGAAGCAGTCTGCACGCATAGGTGGTGAACTTTATACACTCGTGGCCAGGAAGTGGTTTGAACACCTAAAATCATTTTTTTGGATGGGTGAGTAAATACTTTTGGCAATATAGCAAATATTAAGTGTAAACATACCATAAAATGTGACACAATCAGGCTGTGAGTCACCAGTTGGCACCAGCATTTAGGCACAGTAAATAATATCTTTTTCAGCTTGTTGCTAATTTTGGGGCTAGTATTGATCGTCGATACTTCAGGCTTTGATCCACCCGCCTCGGAACACGTGTCCACTAAGCTGAGCTATCAGCACAGTTGGATGCAGTGTCAGAAAGAGAGCCTGCACTAACTGGTCTCAAGTGTGACCCATTTGATTTGTTGCCAACAGGAGAGGTTGTCTCTGTTCATATCAAATCCAAAAATGAGATGCAAGGACTCTGAGGACTTTCTATTAGCTGATTAAAAAGATGCAACTTCCCGGGTTAGCCAAAGTGCACTATCCCGAGCAAATAACCGAGCTATTAATGATCTTATGGTTCACACCCAAGAGAGCCACGCTAACTCGCTTATCATAGCAACAGGATATTTCAAGATTAAAATCAGAATAATCATTGCCTTTAGTTGGGTCTTTTATTGGTACTATTTTTGAGAAAATAACATACTATTAATATCCAGACTTTGCTTTTTTGATCAGTTTCGGGACAATTATACTGCGTACACTGGTGCTTCTTCAACTTACAGATGAGGAGGAAGGCTTCTTCTTCTGCTTCCTGTACATCTTGACATGGCTTCCATTTACAATGGAGCTGCTGCACATTTTTAGCAGCACGTTTAGAGCTGCAGTACATCCAGGTGAATCCTAAGTAGTGCACCGGTGCTGCTACGAGATGATCAGTGCTACTCACCTGCTACAGTTTTAATATTGTTGCTAACTGGTGTATCATGCATGAAACAAACAGCATTTTAATATTTGTGACGATTTTACCTGCCATATGGACGCCATGAAAGTGTGGATACAAAAACAGAGCGAACAACAGATGTCCAAACGTCATAATACACGCAGAAACATACTGGCCAGCTTCTAGTTAGGCATACTGGGACTTTCCTGCCTTAGCTAGATAACATAAAAGGTCACTGAGGAAATATGGTTTTGTTTTTTGTCATTTGGGTGGACTGACCCTTTGAAGCCATAAACTTGGCCATAACTCAGTCTGGATGGACCCTGGGCTGGTGGCCCAGCTGCACTGCATCGCATTGGACAAAGCAGCTTTGCTGTGGTGCCAAACAGGTGTGCTGAGCCAGGCTGACATTTTATTCAACTCCTGGATTAGCTGGCCAGCACAGTGTTCAAGTTGGACTTGGCTTTTACAGGACATTGGTTTCCAAGACTTGACTTTATCGCCTGGCTGTAAGCCAACGAGGGCTCAGCACCTGGTTCTGGCAGGGACCCCTGGCTAATTCACTCTCAGAGTGTAGTGTCATCTTCTGTGACCTTTGCTGACTCAACCGAGCTTCTGTATGTATTACACTGACTCGCACTAAGATACTGGATGGGGAGCAAATTACTCTGTGTGGATTTGTGCAGTCCATTTTAGACCTGCTCTGAGAGCAGCAAAGACTGCCTGATGGGGTGAAGTCTAAATACAAAGCACTGTGTCAATAAGTGATCATATTGGATGTTTGCGTGCTTTGATCGAGCCACTGTGTTTAAGAGTCTTTCACAGGCATGTGCACAGTGCCATCTAGTGCCGGAAAGTGAAATGTGTGATGGATGAATACACATGCAGAAAGAAACATGTGGCCCAACTTGCCAAAGACACAAATGGATAGCGTCACTTTGTGTTGGAAATGGTCAGGGAGCAGGTAAAAGATACAAATCAGGTTTTACTTTTTTTTAATTATATTTTTGCTGCTTTTTAGGATCCAACATGAAACTCATACTGAATCTAAATTTAGTCCTAATCATATCTCAGCTAAACCTTCAGGGCAACATCAAAACAGATAAAAACACACGCGCTGCCATAAGAGCCAATCACGTCGAGCTTCACCGCTCAGTTTGATTTTTTGGGGCACCAAATAATTAATGTCTGACCTGCGAGTCGTATCCCCCACTTTTTGTTCTGCATCGCTGAGAAGCAGCTCGTAGTCTTCAGCGCGTCACTTTGCAGTGGTAATTTTAACCCAATTCAAAAAGGAAAAGTGGCAGAAGGATGAGTCACGGAGGCCGCGCCGCCTGTCTGACCCGCTGGTCGTTTCATCTGGCTTGTTTCTGCTCACAGCAGATGAAAGCTATGAACATCGGCACAGCAATACTCTTCTCATCCTCTCCTCTTTTTTTGGCATCCGCAGGGAGCTGCAGTGCTTGTCTGAAGCACGTTGTCATGGAGCAATGCAAACTGCACACAAGGACAAAATTGCGTCGTTGTATTTTTCTGTTTGTCGTCTACATCTTTAAATCGGTTATGTTGTTTGTGAGTCTGTAGACACGCAGGCAGTACTGCTTGTTGCGTGGGTGCACAGTGGTGGTGGCTGGATTTCAAAATGGCACAACTCATGCAGGAGTGATAGCCACAGGGGTGAGAGCGTATTATGGAATAAAACAGCTGATTTTGGAACCTGAAACAGTAACTATTAAAGCCACTGCTGCAGCGATATTAATACAAATATACAATTTTCTCTACACTAGTCGCTTAAGCCAATGTCACTGAGGTGAAATGGACATAACTGCTTTTGCTAGTCCAATTTCTGAAGACCAGTGTTGGGGAGTAACGGAATACATGTACCGCCGTTACGTATTTAAAATACAAAATATGAGTAACTGTATTCCGTTACAGTTACCGTTTAAAAAGGTGGTATTTAGAATACAGTTACTTTGTTGAAATAAATGGATTACACGGCGGTACTTCCCTGTTTCATATTGTGGCGGGTCAGGCCTGTTTGGGTTTTGTTTGACAGCTACGTTCTGTTGTTCCAGGCGGCAGCGTTACGGTTGCCATGGTTACAGGGTCTCTGCGTGTTTCCTGGGTGAGAGAGCGCCTGTTGTTGTTGTTGTGCTAAGCTAACAGGCAGAATGCTACAGGTATAGCGCTAAAGAATGTAGCATCATGGGCAGTGTAGTCCGTGCTGCAGGGAGAATGGACTGCCATACCCGTTATGTGTCTGTGAGCGAGGGAGGGAGAAAAAGGAAAAGTACGAGCTGTCATCGAGCAAAAACGGGAGCTGGAAGCATGTAAATATAATAATAACCACTGCAGCCAAGAAGAGAGCCTGACGAGCCCAGTTGTAAGTAAGCTATTAAGACTCGACTGTACACCGTGTTCGTGTTTTCCTCCAAAAACAATAAGTTCTGTTGGAGCAGCCTTTCAACGCCTCTCTCTGTCTCTGCTAGCAAAGTTGACCCAGACAACAAAGTAAAGCTAGTTTTCAGCTACGAGCCGACACAGAACCCACCGTATTAGCCAGAGGTCCCTTTACTACGGTTCGGAGCCGCGGACCTTCAGTAACAGTAATAAATCACAGCAATAGTACATTCATGTAGTTGTAAACAGCATGATAATATATTAAGTAATCCAAAGTATTCAGAATACGTTACTCTCATTGAGTAACGTAATGGAATACGTTACAGAATACATTTTGGGGCATGTAATCTGTAATCTGTAATGGAATACATTTTAAAAGTAACCTTCCCAACACTGCTGAATACTAACACATCTCTGCAGGTTTTAATAGACCTGCCTACAAAAATCCTTAATTCTAATTGGATGGATGTAGTTGACAAACTTTGATTTAGCAGGACTATTATCATGGAGGTGAAGACAGCAACAAGAAGAGACAGCTAAATGGTTTAACTGGTGAGTTTTCTGAAAACCAAACTAAAAATAAGAGCTTGAGAGCACAGGCGTGTTAACTGTAATTTACTACATATGGGTCTGTAGAGACATAGGTGTAAAGGAATGTCATCATTTGTATGTTATGTGGTGTATTGCATGGGATTCATGTAGCATTATCTGCTGGTTGCAAGGCTCATTAGAAGCCCATGACAGGGTGCGAGGAGAGGAACTGTGGTCCTGAACGGGGACGTCAGGAGTGCAGGACCACAGTCTCTGTGGACTGTGATGTTTGCAGAAAACACTGTGATCTATAATGAGAGTATTTTTTTATTAGTCCTTTATTTATCCAGGTAAAAAATCTCATTGAGATTAAAAATCTCATTTCCAAGAGAGACCTGGCATCATGGCAACAAAAGTCACATACCACACAGGTATATAACATTTAAAACGAATACAATATCCCATACCAACATGTGTAAAATATACAATAACAGATCAAATTAAGAGTACATTGAAAACAATCACACTGAGTAAAAGAGCTGTTCTCTCGTTCCTTTAAGACAGACTTAAACTCTCCCAATCCTGATAATTTCAGTTCCTTCTGCAGATTATTCCAGGAAGCAGGGGCAGCGTATTTAAAAGCCTTTTTCCCCAATTCTGTTCTGATTTTTGGGACAATCAGTTGTATGATTTTGTTCGAACGAAGGCTTTATTGGTTGTGGTTTTTACACATATAAACACATAAATAAGATGGAACCAGCCCGAGGAGAGATTTATAGATAAAGATCAACCAATGGGAGAGTCTGTGAATATGCAAAGATGGACATTTAGCAGCAGCATACAAAGAACAATGATGTACACGATTTCCATAGCCGGTAATAAAACGTAAAGCACAATGGTACACAGTATCCAACCTCTTTAGGTAGTGGGCAGGTGCATTCATAAAAAGCAGGTCACCATAATCCAATAAAGGTAAAAAGGTTGCACCAATCAAATGTTTTCTCACTTGGAGGGAGAAACAGGATTGGTTTCTAAAAAAGTAACCTAGTTTTAGTTTTAACTTCGACACAAGCCTTTACCCAGGAAATAAAAGCCCTGGGTATAGGTTTGATTTCTGGCTGTTTGGTGAAAGAAAGGAGAAGAAGAGGTAGAGAGGCAGCAGGTGGCAGAGGACTTGGTGAAGTGGAGGTGTGTTCTGGAGAGAAGAGGAACAAAAGTTATAACTGTGAAGAATAAGAATCAGTTGGGACTTCTGGTAAAAAACTGCCAGCAAAATTTCAGGGCGCTGGCAAGACCGACTATCAGCCATTTATAACAAAAAATGTGCTTAGGAAGGCTCATTGGTAACTGTTTGAACCGTCCACTCCACAGTGGGTTTGACTTGTTGCCCTCTGGCCGCCGTTTTAGAGTACCTGTGAGGAAAACCAGAACTCCAGGTTTCTTTTATCCCTACTGCAACCCATCTCCTTGTGGCTTTTTATTACTATTATTGTTATTTTTATTATTAATATTATTGTTTTGTTTACTCTTATTGTTGCCTTGATGCAAAACTATTTTCCCTTTCTTGTGCACACACAATTAGAATAAGAATTAGAATTGAATCAGTAAAAAAAAGATAGAATACACTTGTCTGAATGAGCGATGAGAGGGAGACAGATGTAGTGAAGGTTTGTTTGTTTGTTATTTCTTTTTTGTTTGTTTTTTAAAGAGGTGGGTAATTTCTAATGAAAATCTTTAAACAATTCAACAAAGACGACCAAACACACACATTGTTTTTTTATTATTATTTTATTTTACTGTCATTTAATCAGGAAGATACAATTAAGATTAAAAACCTCTTTTTCAAGAGAGACCAGGCCAAGATACCCGTGCAGTATTTCAAAAGTGTGTTTCCTAGCTAATGTATAATAGCCAAATTTCCCAAGGAGAGAAAAAAATGTTAATGCATAACATACAGCGATGAAGAAAGACGAAGGAAAGGTGAGGACTGTTCACAACGTATCAAATAAAAACTTAAAGCTTGCATGTATTGGCTTACTTCATGTTAGAGTTTCTAAATCAGGTATTGGAGTTATACATGAAACAAGCTAACCCTGACAATGCCAAGTATGCTAACTGTTCTGCCTTTTATAACTTAAATAGGATATTATAGTTGTAAACTGACCTAGAGCTCCCTCTAGTGGCTGCTTTGTAATATGGGTTCGGTTACTTTGGGAATGGAAAAAAATGAGAACGTGAAGAAGAAATAAAAGATGGCGGAAAGTGATACCTTAATGTTATCGTTCTAAGCTGATATGGACCTTAAAATGTTGTTGCCTTGGACAAGATATGTCTGTAAGTATGAGTGTCAATAAAATAATTATTATCTTTTTGTTTTGTGTAAAAATGGTACGATAATTTGTACATTTGAAAGTTTTATCTTGTTAGCTTGCAGTAAGAGTGTAACAAGCTAGTTTACAATGTTAGTTAGCTAATACAGTATTTTGTACTTTCAGTTTTACGATGGTCAAAGAGAAGGCAATGGTCAGAGGCCATTCTTCAATAAATCAGCGCAAAAAGGAAAATAAGTCTGGTTATTGGAGCATCGTTATCTCGCTATCTAGCTGGTGAAACTAAGAGACTCAGGGCGAGGACAGCATGCTAACTGTGCTACTGAGTACATTCATTGCGTGGCAGTGTGATGCAGGCTAAACCAGTGTTACCAAATCCTCAGTAAGGAAAATCGCTATTGGCTGTCCTAAAAGTCGCTAGAAGGCGCTAAATGACGTCATCACCTAATTTGCATAATTGGTCATGCTAATGTAATTGTAATCTATGTTGTTGGAGAGAGAAATAACATCGTGGACGAGACATAAAGTGAGCAAAAAACGTCCTAAATGCATTTAGAATTTATTTAGAACTACAAATTAAATTTCTTTTAGCAATTATTGTTTTTTTAATGTCACAATTCCAACCCTGCTCCTTTACCCGGACTTGGACCGGCAAAAGTGACCCGAAATAGGCACTCTGGTGGAGTTACTTTGTGTGTGTGTGTGTTTATAAGTAGTTTTAAACCTGATCCACAAAACAGCATAAGAGTAAAAGAGTAAAAGAAGAACTGACTGCGTTACAGCACCCGCTGCTTGTTGAGAGTAAAAGCGATACGCGCTTTCACGTCTTTTTTTAGCGACTTTTTTTTTAGAAAAAAAGTTGCTAGGGGGTCTGAAAACTCGCTAAATATAGCGACAAAGTCGCTAAGTTGGCAACACTGGGCTAAACTGGTTAGTTTATATTACTGTGCTGAGGTATTACAAACTAACCAGTAATCACAGTGATCTTGGATTGGTGCAGAGCAGGCTGTAAGGCTACATCACAGGCAGCACATGTCAGTTTACATTTAAAATCATGCTGCTGATTAGATTCACTCGCTGAACCTTTTACACCATCTTTATAGTGTCTAAAGGATGGAAATCAGCCGTGACAGCTCGTTAAACGTCTGCTTACATTCAGTTGGCTAAATCCTCAAAGAGCTGTGAATACCACCGCAGGTCAGCTGATCGCAGCCTGGAGATAACAAAACGTTATAGTGCCACTATGAAAGTCACGTTTCTGCCGTTTCAGTCTGCCTCTTTTTACGCATACTTGTCGATCGTGTTACCGTAATTGTGTGAAGTGAGTTGTATCCAGTCAGCTGTTTTTCTGTTTCCTTTTAACCGACTGTGATGTGGTTCCAGCTCCTGCTGCTGATCTTTCTCAGGCTGCCAGTGTGCCATCTGTTATCTGTCACAAGTCCTCCATTTTTGAGCTGTTTGGCAGATAAAAGCTTTGAGGTATTTTGATTTAAATGACCGGCCGACTTTGTACAGACAACAGCGCTTGACCTCTTCTTTGAGCTTGCTTCACTCATCTTGGCCACTTTTCTACTTGCTTTTAGCTAAACCAGCTTCAAAGTAGTTTATCAAAGTAAATCACTTTGAAGTTGAGATAGAAACTACACCTACTCTTCGTTAGAGTAATTTTCGGGCATTTATTTTATTTATAGTTTGACCCACCAAGTAAATTTTGAGGCCACTGTTGACGCCTGACTGGATCGTTGGACATTAAATGTTCAATAAATAAATAAAAACTATTACCTTGTAGTCTGAAAAGCCTGTTTGCTTTTACAGGAATGTAGAAATGTATTTTCCTTGTGACACATCAGCCTTTGGAGAACGAGGTCAGGGCTTTTCCCATGTGTAGCATCTCACAGTGAGTGAGACGTCAGACGAGTCTCAGGAGTGGAACTATGCCTCTTGATTTATGCAGCGTGTGGATGAGGCGCGTAACACACTCTTGTTTGCGATGAATTTTCCAAATAGTATCTCTGTTTTCGCTCGGACGTCAGACAGTCTTTGTACTCGTAGCTGACAGCACTAACATCAATTTACAGATAGAAAACCTTTCAATATTTAATAACCAGCAACTGTCTTTACTTGATATCTAGTCTTGTTTGGAAAAAACATTTCCACAGTGAAAGTTGTACTGCTATCAGAGATATAACCTCCCCCGTCTGCTGGGTAAACACTGCCCATATGTAGGGATGGGTATCGTTTAGGTTTTATCCGATACCGGTGCCAAACTGGTACTTTTGAAACGGTGGCGGTGCTTAAACGGTGCTCGAACTGATGCTTAAAGAATGGAGAACACAAAATTGGTCCAAAAACCTCTCATGTTCAGCTGTTTTTTTTGTAAAAAGATAACAATGTTAGCCTTTTCTGCAGCTATGGGGCATATGTGGTATCTCTCTTGGCTGGAAGCAGCTTAAACAATGGAAAAAACACAAACTTTGTCCAAAAACCTCTCATGTTTAACTGTTTTCCACTTTTTCTTTGGTCATTTTAGCCTTTTTGGCCAGGGTGAAGGGAGTATCTGCCATCAAACAAGAAGACAGCCGCATGTAGCTATGATGGTGTTTGCTAGTTCACCTTACATGCATTAATGTAATAACGTGGTTAGCCTACTCAACGTAAATTACACACGAACAACATTAAGCTACTCACGCAGAGAAGAACGGCTGCTGCTGCATCATCATCCTCATCATTTCTGCTACACTGGCAGGGCTAGGGGCCAGGACTCTCCTCTTCGGGTTTTTGGGGGATGTTGTTAACTCCGGGTGCGATAACAGGCACCACACCCGCAGTAGATGTGCTCGGTGTGAGGTCTCGCAGCAAGCTATCAAATACGACGCATTTCCCGGCTTTTAAAAAAAACGCTATGCGTCGCCAGGTGTTTCATCAGATTTGAGGTGTTACCTCCTTTGACAGTATCACAGTATCAGCTTAAAGCACTTGTTGCAGCTGCTGAGTTTGCATCTTTTGCTGTGAAGTACAGCCAGACTTTGACCGCTTCACCTTGGGCATTTTTAATCTGTAGCTCTGCTCTAAAAGAACGTACGTACCTGGACCCGCCTACTATCCTCGGAAACGTAAAATGATTGGCTAGAATCTAAAGTGTATCACAGCTCAGGAAAAAAAAGCACCTAATGTGCGCTGCTTTTCGGTCTGGTTACTACCGTTTATGACAGAACCGGTGCCATCATGGCACCGGATACCGGTACCCATCCCTACCCATATGTCCTTCTTGGATTCGAAGGAAAGTATATTTACAAGACGTTTTGTATATTATCCTGTTATCAGAAGGAAACGAAACTGACCGTTCAATTAATCGTTAATCAAATGTCGTGAAATAGTTTTCTTACTGGGACCATTTTGGATCGTGGAAATCTTCTGTGATACATCTCTGTCTGCTAATGTCTGCAGTATGAACACTCCGTGTGACATCACTGTTGAGTTCTGAACATCAACCATCAGACTTTCAAACCCAAGACCTCAGCAGGAAACTTCAGCTTGGTATTAAGTTGCTTTCCAAATTTCTTAGAAGATTTTCAAGCTTCTGCTGCTGGGAAGAAGCACGCTACAAGCTTTTCAGAAGTCTTTAAAACCAGCAGGAGGTTAGTGTTTGACTCTAAAAAAGATTTGAGATGAAGTACTCTTCCACGAAAGTCAAAATACATGCATCAGACTGGTTTGGAACAGGTCGTGTTGTCTGTGGCTTTTGTAAAATGAGACATAAAAGACTAATAATCACGGTCGTTGGTAAATCTGAGCATAGCTGAGGTACTGAGAACATGAGAAAAAAAGCAGTGTGCGTGGCAGGTGGGAGAGAAGACGGCCACTGAGATAAAATCACATGAAATAAGTGACTTTGCTGAATTGTAGAGGGAGTGACGGGAGCTCAAATGCTCACTGATGACTGCGTCTTTGACCACAGAGGCTCTTAGATATAAATATCCCTCTGAGATGTTGACATAGATTTTCCTCAGGTCATGGTCCATTTCAGTTATTTGCCATGCTGGGCTCATTGAAGCATGTGTTCTGTGCGAGCACTGCAAACGGCTAACACGCCACGGCTTTAGCTGAAGCAATTAACCTCGCTGCTCTCTTTTGACATGTGACCCAGCATGTCACCAGATGTGCACGCTCAGTTTCATAATATCCAGTGGACCCTAGGAGCTAACGCTGCCTACCCGAGACATATATGTCCTAAGTTTCCTATAACTGCAGCATAAGCTGAAGGCACGCATACTCAGTTTTTCCCTGTTTAGACAACCATGATGAACTCCCGGTCCGTAAGCACTCAGTCAGTGGAAGTGACAGACTGCGGGGAGTGACACATTGCTACGAAAAGCCTATTAAATAACATAAAAACAGCAAGTTCAAACCAGATCAGCAGCCTGCGGGTGGTGTGGCAGGACGGCTGCACTCATCACTGTCTGGGAGCCGAGGTGTCTCGACAAGGTGCGCGTTTCACCGACGCGGGGCTGACGCGAACATGACAGAGCCACATCTCCCCCTGTTGAGGGAAAAGTATACTGCTTGTCAAAACTCTGCGTGCGATGCCACACACTTTGGCTGATGCAGGTGGAGCTGGAGGGTTGTTGTGTTTGGGTCACAGAAACAAACCCAGTGAGATAAGTCACGCACTTACTGACATCGTAGTTAGGTGAATGCAATCAAATACAACATGTCAGCCGTCAATCGTGCTTTAACCCTTTAAGACCATAGAACCAAGTCCGCCAGAGCTTATATTATATTTTTACATGCTGTGGAGCCATTTTTGGGAGCATTTCAAGTTGCTATACATCAATACAACCATTACAGCCTAAATTTTAATAAAATGTATGCATTAAGTGCATAGTAATTACATAAATTGCAAAAAAGTGCAATAAACTACAAATAAATTGAAAATCGTTTTTGTTTTTTAACATATATTTCTAGTTAGAGAAATTTAAGAGGCTTATCCCTCAAAACTGTAAATACAAAAAAGTTGCACAAAATAGTTTCCCACCACAGGAAATTTATTTTGAGTGTCTTCATAGTTTTATTTTTGAAATACACCAATTTTTATACACTGCAGGAAAAACAAAAATAAATATTATAATGCAAATTTGCAAAAAAGCAGCATATGCATCAAAATAAACTATTTCCAGCAGTGCAATATGAGTCCTAAGCATCCCAGAAACCACACAGAAAGTCATAAAGTCAAAGATAACTTTTAAAAACACCAGTATAGGCTCATGAGGCCTTGATGGTAAAAAACTACATTTCCGTGAAAATGACGTCACTTCCGGTTTCTGGCAGGTCATGGAGGACATGGGATAGTTTGTGCTGATGGACGTAGGAAGTGTTACGAACAGCTGATCGGATCAGCAAAGCGTGTTTCTGGAATATTATGTTTTTGTTGCTGCAAGTGCTTTTTATGCAGTTTTTGCAAAGTTATATGTGGAAGGAAACTGTGACCGAGGACAAGCTGATGGCATAAGATGTAAGTACAACTCCTCCGGTTTCATATGCAAAAAAAATTATTACGCTAGCTCACGTGGTTGCAGAGCTACCGGGATTTAAAAATAGTTACGTAAAACGGAGCGTGCTGCTCCGACCGGCTTTAAAGGGTTAAATAAAGTTTCATTTACACTTAGCTGAAAGAGGAGATTTCACTTTGTTGATTAGTGAGGTTGTAGTAGGTGGGGATGGAAAAATACTGCACTGAATTACAAGAAATAGTATTTGTGGTATTTTGCTTTCCTCTCATATGTTTATTGGGTATAAATAGAGTTCATGGAAATGCATTTACTTGTTTAAAGAAATAATTTAGACAAGGATATTTACAATAATGTAATAACGCATGTGTATATTCTCATATGGGCTACCTAATTAAAGACTCATTCACTCAGGTGAGTTGTCTCCTCATTAATGGATAGACTAGAATAGAAGCAGCGTATTCAGCTATTTTAAATTGAGATCAGTCTGCTAACATACAAAGCACCACTGCACATGACTGAAGGTGACACTAGGGTCCAGTTCCACTGCACTTCCACAGACTCAATGTGCTGCAAAATCAGATATGCAGCAGCCAACAACAGGTTCCTGCCAAGAACACAGCGGGTATCTCCATAGCTCATTTTCCATAGGATTTGGTTCATCCTTTAGGATCTATTTCTTACGTAAAGAACAATGACAGCTTGAAATTCTACATTTGCATCAGATGAAGTGACCTTTGAGCAGAAGAGTTTGAGGCGATCATTGTTGGAGTAGAATTAGCCCTGCAGATTTTTCTCATATGCAATAAGCATCTCGTGGACATATCAAAAACACTCGCCTGCTGTCTCACTGTGTCTGTTTCTGCCATCCAGGGACTCACTTTGAATTCTTTTGGACTTCAATACAAATTTAAAAATTACACTAAAGGGGAGCCTGGTGTGTGGAAAAGTGAAGCCAACCGTGTGTCATGATGTGACAAGTTGGAAAGTGGGATTTGGCCTGTCAGTTTTGACACATGAAATAACTCATTCAACCTGTGGAAGTAGGTTCTGGTCAGCTGACACGGAGCTGCTTTTCTTTCAGAGTGTCACATTTAAATTGAGACAAGGCAAAAAAAACCAAACAAATAGTATAACGCAATTATACAATGCAAGAAAAACATAAATTGTGACAAAACAATCACATTTTGTGGCTGCTATTAAATGCAACAGTGGATTCTGCAGCACATGTATAAATTTACAGCCTATTCACGAACTCAAATCAGACTGCCTGCACCTCTGATGGGGGTTTTAATGAAACATTGTCTGTTTGCATTGTTTACACCACCAGTCACGTCCCGACGGGAAACAAAAGCAGGCTGAATAAAGTGCTTCAAATGAAAGACGCGTGAATGTGTGTGTGTGTGTGCGTGTGTGTGTGTCCTGGAACAGTGACAGGAATTAATGGCGGAAGCCTCTGAGGAATTCCAAGTTCATCAGTCGGTGTTCTGTGCAGTCCACTAATCTACCGAGTAAGTCTGTTGAGCTCCAGATTTAACTCGCCGAGTTTCATTTGAAGACCATTAAGATAAGGCTGCTTCGAGCCTCGGTACTGTATGCTAATGTTCTTGGGTGGAGGTCAAAACCTAAGACAGGCTAAGCGTGGTCTGTATAACCTACACATGCATGTGAGTACACACTGAGTGCTGCGTGTCCGTGTCACAAGACGCTTCATGCATGTGCAGCATACGTGTACACGTTTATGCAAATCAGCCCGTGGTGGCACAATAGCGGCGCTGCTTTGCAGTCGTAGCCAATTGCAAATTCTCCTACAAGCTATATTTTATTGTCAGCTCCTATTTGCGCTAAGGCCAGGGGACAAATATGCCCTTTGCAGTCAAAACAAAAGATCCTTCAGAGCCAAAACAAAAGATGCAGAGAAAACCTCAGCTATGAATTAAGGAGTGATCAGCAGAATGCAAATGTCCGGCTGATACGCTGTGCTTAGGCTGCATTTCCATATCAAACAACACGATCAATTCTTTAACCTTGTCTGAATGCTACATTTGTTGTGTGCGTATCTGCGATAGTTCAATCTGATGAAAATTTGACGGGAGCTCAGTGGAAGCGAATCATTTATTAAACACGTGTACGGTTCACAGTTTGTGCGCAGTTGCGTGCGTATTCCTGAATACGTCTACAACGCTTTTGCTATAAATCTTTCATGTGCAGGAGCTATTGTGTCAGTGATCTGTGGGAAAAAACACGTGTAAAAATGTGCAAACAAACTCCAGAGAGTGTGAGTGAGTGTGCGTGAGCAGTATTGACTGCCGCCTTTCAACATAACAAGGTTAGGCACAAAGATGCCACTCCCTCCTCTTCAGCAGCAGTGAGCCGTGCTTTCCCGCTGGGACTCCCCCCTCTTTAATCAAATCAAGCATTTCCAATAGCAATTAATATTAGAGCACGCAAATTGCCCAGGAGAACGGCGTTCCCTCGATGGACTCCCAGGCTTCAGCTCTATCTGTCCTCTCTGTGCCCCCTGTCCTCAGGGGACAGTGGGAGTGGAAGGCTGTCTTGTTAGCTGTGGCCTTCTTTGTAGCTTTGCTTTCACCATAAATAGAAGCTGCACGGTCCCTGCTGTCCACGCCGCCCTTCACTGCTAAAACCTTCATGGGACTCATGCAACAAAACCTGGCACTAACTGGACCTTAGATTCAGGCCATTAAAAAACTGTGCATCCAATATCCAGTTACCATTATATTCACCTCTATGTATTTTTTTTTTAACATTAATAGTCCCTTTACAGTGTGTCCTCACCAGCTCTGTTGAGTTCATAGTTCACATTAGTGAAAAGCACAAAGGCAGAACTGTAAGGCTGTGTGTAAGCAGTACGTGTAAGTACATCACAGCTGTGTCTAAAATGAGCACAGAAACTTTAGATCAAGTTAAATCATCGTTGTGAGCTTTTTATTAAGTGCACCACACTGACAAATATGAGGCCTACTAACAATATTAGCTGTTAGCTGTTAGCTGCAGGTCTGTTAAGAGGTAAGAAAAATCCTTTTCATTGACTTTCATTTCAGACTTTATAAAAAGCTGCTGCACCAATTTATCACATTTTCTCTGCATTATTTTGCATAAGTATAATAATAATAATACATTTTTATTTAAAAGTGCCTTTCAAGGACACTTTACAATACAATAAAACACAAAGTAAACAAAGACAAAATGAAGAACAATAACAATAAAATGGTAAAAATGGTAAATGGCGCATTTGTATAGTGCTTTACTCAGTCCCTAAGGACCCCAAAGCGCTTTACACTACATGCAGTCATCCACACATTCGCACACTGGTGATGGCAGCTATGTTGTAGCCACAGCTGCCCTGGGGCGCACTGACAGAGGCGAGGCTGCCGGACACTGGCGCCACCGGGCCCTCTGACCACCATCAGTAGGCAAACATGGGGTTAGTATCTTGCCCAAGGATATTTGGTATGCAGCCAGGAGGCAGCCTGGGATCGAACCACCGACCTTCTGATTAGTGGCTGACCTGCTCTGCCACCTGAGCTAATATTACAAATAAGTGCATATCATTTTATTATTAGTAGAATTCATTTGATTTTTATTTTTTTGGAACTGATGTAATTGACAAAATGTACTGCCTGGTATACTGAACTGTACGAACTCGGGATCTCGCAAAAGTTTTAGCCGCATTCTTCGGAGGCCGCCAGCTCGAAGCCGACCGGGAGGTCGAGGCACGATGTGCCGGGAAAGCGGTGTTCCTCCCGGCTGTAGTAGGTCTCGACCTCCCGTTAGCTTCGAGCTAGTGGGTGTCAGATCTCCGAAAACGTCGGAGCACTTTTGCAAATATGTGATGTCTTGTAAACCGAGCAGGTATCTGACGTTTACACAACTACATTCACGCCTCAAAATATCTTAAAAGTGTATTTTGTGACCCAGAAAGAGTAATATTACAACTAAGTAGCTGCCGCCATTGTTGGAATTCAACTTTTGCGAGATCTCGATTTTAATTTCATTTACTGTTTAAGATGCCTGGATGGAAATGCACATATTCCAATGTACTGACAGGACGTAAAGAACAGCAGCAGAACCTCAGTGGGAGCTAAACTATCAAGGTAACATGCATAGATGGTAGGATACAGGTAACTTTATGAAACTCTGCAAACTCCTGTATATGACTGCATAGCATTTCTCCAGCTGCTGTGACTTCTCCCAACAGTAAAAATGGATGTTCAGGTTCTTCATGCATCCACTAACATGTTGGTTAAAGGGGAACTGCAGGCTCCTGTGACAGATTCCTGTGGGTTTGTCACTGTAAGCAATGCTTCACTTGGGTGATTGTTTATCAGCCCCTTCAATGGTCCTCATCTATCCCACACATATAACCCGTAGGTGGCCTCATCTGTCTGTTGTTAGTCGTTATAACCACATTCATTAATGAATGTTTCACTCTTCTTAATGAACTTGAATTTCATTCAGCAGGCCAACGTTTTCAACTTTACAGCATATTCGCTTTGTGCCACAAAACACTGATCATTGCTCAAGTAACCAAAGCATTAGACAACAGCCACTTGCAGTCCAGCCACTCTGGACAGCTCTAGTTGTTCCTGCTATTCTGTAGTCAACTTAAAAAGTTTGTCGGTGATACAGAAGAACAGACAAATATTTTCCTAAGCTGAAGTAACAGGCTGTCAGTTTGTTTCAGCAAAGCAAAGTGTACACTTGGATACGCACACACACACACGCGCACACACACACAATGCATGCGCTCATGTAACCCTGAGCTAAAGTAACAGGCTGTCCTCTGCCTGCCCTTCCCTCTCAGACTCTCCTTCTTGGAGCATTATGTCCGTTTCCTGCGGTGCTCGGGTCCTCGTCATTAAGTTCAGTCTTTAATTGAGTATGACGTCACGGGCCTTTGACTCTGACACTATGAGGTGTGTCCAGAGAAATATTTCAGGACATTAAACTGAGTCTGTGTTCATTGTAAGCAGAAGGCATCTACCAGTTGATCCGCGAAACATCCTGGTTACAGCTGTTCACGCTGTTGATTTGAATATCAGCGCTAAAACATTCAGACATTTGAGTTTAAATGTGGAGAACATAGAAACGCACCACTCAGCATTCAGCGAGGATTTCATCAGGAAACACTAACTCTACCCAATCGATGCAGGCCTTATTAGATGACCCTGGTGCAACACTCATCAACATAATAAAGGTGGGACACATTATTCATGAAGTACACAGTAGCTTAAAAAAAAGTTCAAATCCTTTATGCTTAGTTTCAAATTCAAATGTTCACTTTTATGAGGCAGGCAGCTCAGGTGTGTGTGGATGGTTACGTGGATACTCTGGTTACAGCCCTGCACACAAATCACATAAAATCTACAAAAAAAATTACACCTGAATTTATGAATGTATGATGATGGAAATGTGTGTTGCAACATTTGGTCAACATGCCGGCATTGTGAAAAATATTGCTGATGCAGTAATGATGAGTAATATGAACTCGTGAGCTTCAATGTGTCTGTTCGACCCCGTTCTTAGAAGACTGTTGAAAGATGTCTTCTCCTTTGAAATCGCATTAATTTATCTCTGTTAATAGATGATATACCACAGACTTTTAATGTGATTCTTTAATGTAAACCCTTAAAAACAACCTTTCAGTAATTCTGTTGAATCCAGGATCCTTCTCCTTACATACAGTCTTGAATGAACACACCCTCAAAGAGCTCATAGTACCATATTCCTCCAATAGAACATTTTGCTCTCATTCTTGGGGTTTCTACAGTTTCTAAAGGTAGTATGGAAACTTTCATCTATCATTGTCTTCTCCCATGGAACCAGCTTCAAGTTTGGATTTGGGAGACTCATGGCTTTTATGGTGTGTTTAACACTATTGCATGTGATCATCTTCTTCTCTTTCCCCTCAGCCTCCAACAGCTCCAAGTAGATGGGTGCTCCTCCATGAGTATAGTTCTGCTGGAGACATCCTTAAAGGAGAGTTTTTCCTTCCCACTGTTGCCAAGTGATGGCCACAGGGGGTGTCATCTGATTGTTGGAGTTTTGCCTCTAATGTTGTAACATATTGCAAACATTGTAACATATTGCAAACAGCTTTAAGGGGTCTGTTGTTGGGCACTGGTGCTATATAAATGAAAAATTAAATCAAACTGAGTCTGTTTATTTAGCAGTGATAACTCTTTGTGCAACATTACTAACAGTTTTGAAATAATGATTTACATATGAGAATATGAGCAGGAGATATCAAAGTGTTTATGGATTTATTTTAAACAACTAGTTTTGGCTCATATGTTACGAGATTTACTTCTTGTGATGATCATAAATCTGGATTTAAGGCAAGGCAAGTTTATTTGTATAGCACAATTCAACAACAAGGTGATTCAAAGTGCTTTACAGAGACATTAGAAACAAAAACGATTTAAACGATATTAAAACAAGCAAACTAAATAACTAACAAAACAGTATATAAAATCAAAAATCAAAACAGATAAAATCAGTAGTTAAAATGTAAATTTTGAAATTTAAGCTTAAAAGTTTTGATTTGGTGCTTTATTCAAATGCAGCTGAGAACAGGTGAGTCTTCAACCTGGATTTAAATAAACTGAGTGTTTCAGCTGATCTGAGGCTTTCTGGGAGTTTGTTCCAGATATAAGGAGCATAAAAGCTGAATGCAGCTTCTCCGTGTCTGGTTCTGACTCTGGGAACTGATAAAAGACCGGATCCAGATGACCTGAGGGATCTGGAAGGTTCTTACTGGGTCAGGAGGTCACTAAAACTATTTATGCAACATCATAAAGATGATATTTTTACATTAAAACTAAACGCTGATCCACTAAAATGTTTTGGTGTACAATAATAACTGGGAGACTGCTGGTGTAGATGCAATCTGCTGATGGCTTTACAAGGAAAGACGCCTACCTCTGGAGAGTCATGTGACCGTGCACAGCGCACGCTCCATTGCTTAAACAGAGGCTGTTCACTCTTTATTATAGGTTTGGAGCATGAGCAGACTGCACACACGCTGAGAGGTTGTCACATTTACAACAACACATCAGAGGAATTTCCTGGATTCTTTTAAATAAGGACGGTTCAAAGGGGGACTAAGAACAAAGCAGTTGATCCACAGAAAATCAGAACATTTGATCAGAGCTGAAGAATGTGTAGAAACTAAGTGTGGGACATGCTGGCTGAGCAAACCTGTGCTTTCATGTGATGTTATTACATGAAAATTGGCATCAACAGTTACTTTATAGTAAAGACGTATTTATGCAACATCATAAAGATTATATTTTTACATTAATTGTTGATTTTACTGTAATATGAGGCTGTGCCTGACGTAATCTCTTATCTGTTTTCATTGATACCTGCTGTTATGTCCTGATGTCATGGCCTTCCTGCTGCACAAAGAACATGGAGCCAATTTTGCAGTATATTACTGCAGGTGAGAATAGCAACAATTAATAATTTGTAGTCCTGGCTCACACACAGTTGTTGACTTCTCTTTCCATAATTCATGTGTTTACAAAAGCCAAAGGCTCTGCCAGACCTGAACCAACACGTTTCTTCACTGACGAACGGTGAGACATGAGGATAAAAACCCAGGAAATGCTGTTAAAGTGGACTTGAAGATTATTTTGGTTTGAGAAACTTTTTTTTTCTCTTTGCAGCTTTAAATTAGCGTAGTCAGGCAGTTCCACCCTCGTTACACTTTAACATTTTATGTAATCCTCTAGCTATTAACTCTCACCAAAAGCCTCCCCTGGCCTTTCTCGAAGTCCCCTTCACAGTAAATCTGCAGTAATGCCAGCCTGTATTGGCAGCTGTGTCCCGGGGGGGCACTGCAGCGCACTACCTTGAGATGTCAGCAGAGCCAGCCATGTGCTGGAATTGATCTCTTGGTAATCTTCTCTCTCCCCTGGGCACCCCAGCCTCTTCTGGCAAAGAACGATTAAAGAGTGCCTCGACCATCTTCCCTCCTCCTCCGTTCCCAGCCACTTTGTCCGGACCTCCCCTCTCGACTCGTTTGCGATGACACTTTCCTGTGACCTGTCTCTCTTTTGTTAAGGAAGCCTTTGGATATGTGCATCATGTGAACTATGAGTAATGCACTCATCATCGTTGTTATTCAGATGATAGATGCTCCTCGACTCCCGCAGCTCTGATAAGCACTGTGTACTGGCAGCAATGCTGTGGTACAGTCAAACAATCCTTCTTTGTGAGTTTAGCTTTTTGCTGTTGCACCATCATTATCGCCAGCACCACTCCAACCACAGCTATTTTGGGAAGGGCATACATAAGCGTAAGAGAGCCAGTAATAATTACTCCCATCCTTTATGCACAATCGCTCACTTCAGCATCATTATATTCTGCACTGGAACATTAAGGTTACATCCATGCTGAAATTAACATCCTCATCTTTAATGACTCTCTTCCTCATTTATGAGAGTATCCTGCGCTTGACAAACTGGTCTAAATTACCCTCAGCAGAGGAGTGAAGGAGGAGCGCCCGACTTTTTAAGAGTCAAATTACTGTTAAGTTTCTCTCAAGTAAGTTGTGTATATAAATATGGAAAATACTAATCATCTTATTAAAGATGGCTGAGACTTTAAAGTGAACATTCAGACTTATTTAGATTTTCTTACGCTGGGTTTTGTTGCTAATAAGAACATAATTATTATTTTACTTTTTTCACATTTTTATGTTTTCTGAATGTTATTACTGACAGTTATTGATTTTTAACTATTTCAGTTCAGGGCTGCAGGTGCTGGAGCTCATAGCAGTCATAGGGTGACGGGTGGGGTACGCCCTGAACAGGTCGCCAGCCTATCGCTGGGTAAAATAATCCTACTGTCATTTTTAAAAATTCTGGGAGAAAAAAAATTAAGACAGACTTTTGCGAGATCTCGCAAAACAAACTCGGGATCTCGCAAAAGTTTTAGCCGCATTCTTCCCATTAGCTCGAAGCTAACGGGAGGTCGAGACCTACTACAGCCGGGAGGAACACCGCTTTCCCGGCACATCGTGCCTCGACCTCCCGGTCGGCATCGAGCCAGCGTCCGAAGAATGCGGCTAAAACGTTTGCGGGATCTCGCAAAACAAACTCGGGATCTCGCAAAAGTTTTAGCCGCATTCTTCCCATTAGCTTGAAGCTAACGGGAGGTCGAGACGTCGAGACCTACTACAGCCGGGAGGAACACCGCTTTCCCGGCACATCGTGCCTCGACCTCCCGGTCGGCTTTGAACCAGCGTCCGAAGAATGCGGCTAAAACGTTTGCGAGATCTCGCAAAACTTTTGCGAGATCCCGAGTTTGTTTTGCGAGATCTCGCAAAAGTCCGTCTTAATTTTCTTTCTCCCATGTCCCCTGCGGGGCTCCGTAAAATTCATTATATCATCATGTTGCATTTTTTTACATCTTAAAGCCTTTTTTGCTAATATGCCACCATTGCTGTCATGTTACATTGGAAATAATTACAAAGTATTTCACAAGCCCATAAAGAAGCTGAGTAGTGAGTAGTTTTAATGTCTCTGCAGCACTTTGAATCACGTTGAATTGTGCTATGTAAATGGTAAATGGCCTGCATTTGTATAGCTCTTTTCTAGTCCTTAAGGACCCCAAAGCACTTTACACTACATTCAGTCATTCACCCATTCACACACACATTCACACACTGGCGATGGCAGGCTGCATTGTAGCCACAGCCGCCTTGGGGCAATAAACTGGCCTTGCCTTGCCTAGTGCAACATCCCACTTCTTTGCATTGAGAAACTGTTGGGTTGCTTTTGCAGTTTGCTTTGGGTCTTTATCCATTCTCAGTTTTGCAGAATTTACCAAAAGTAAAAAACATCATGACCTCTTTATCTCCTTCTCAATGCTTTTTTCTTGCCATCATTCTTGTACACATTAATCTTGAGTTCTTGAATTCATCTGACAAAAAACTATATAAATAAATATCAATCAGAAGTGTGCAGCTCTTTTAAAGGTTTTTTGATGAAGGCTAATCTGCCCTTGTTCTTGAATGTAATCAGTGGTTTGCACCTTGTTCTGAACTTTTATTTAATCATGCTTCCTTTCATGAAGGTGTCTCTTTATTGTAGACTTTGACATACATTGATACACCTACCTCCAAGTCAAGTGTATTCTTCAGTCATTTAGAT
Source organism: Neolamprologus brichardi (assembly GCF_056152115.1). Taxonomy (NCBI): domain Eukaryota; kingdom Metazoa; phylum Chordata; class Actinopteri; order Cichliformes; family Cichlidae; genus Neolamprologus; species Neolamprologus brichardi. The sequence goes on along the minus strand of NC_142109.1, from coordinate 35,421,526 downwards.
GTTGTGAAGTTGTTTTTCTTAAGCACGGAAACAATGCAGCAATCATCCACTTGAGTCGTCTTCTGCCTTTTGATGTTGCTGATCTGATCAGTGCATCCTTCTCTTTAACAATCCCACATGCACAGGGATCTATGTCATGATTAGACTCCAATAAGTCATCATGGAAGAAGAAAATCCCAGAGACAGACTGCAGTCAGAATGACAGAGGTACATTGAGATGTAAAGCTCACAGGATGTAGGCTGACTGGCTCACCGAAGGCGGGGAAGAAAATTATCGGACTATAATAACGATGTCAGTGTTGAAAGTGGTGTAACGAAGAAAAGCAAGCAGATAAGGAAATAAAGATGATGTTTGTTTGTTTTGTTGAATCAACTCCAGGTCTTTATCCTCTTAGTTGGTCATGGAATAAGGAACAGGAAGGAACAGGCCACACCTGGCCATGAAACTACTTTCCAGTCAATTTTAATAATAATAATAATAATAATAATGGATTGGATTTATATAGCGCTTTTCAAGGCACCAATGCCACTATTCATTCACTCTCACATTCACACACTGGTGGAGGCAAGCTACGGTTGTAGCCTCAGCTGCCCTGGGGCAGACTGATAGAAGCGAGGCTGCCATATCGCGCCATCGGCCCCTCACCAGTAGGCGGTAGGTGAAGTGTCTTGCCCAAGGACACAACGACCAGGACAGAGAGCCCGGGGATCGGACCGGTGACCTTCCGGTTACAGATACGCTTCCCAACCCCCTGAGCCACGGTCGCCCCTCAACTTACTTCCAATTACTTTTGAGCCTCTGAATATGGGGAATGTTGAATGCAATGTTTTTGTTAAACCTCTTTAATTAAAGCTGAAAGTCTGCAGATTGGATTCAAAATCCAGCGCGGCGGTGCAGAGAAAAAATTCACTGTCCACATACTTATGGACTGGACTATATAAACACTTCAAAGTGGATCTGTTATGAATCTGAATCTGAATGTAAGGAGACAGTGAGACACATCGGAAATATTAAAGTGTGCTGCACGGGAGTTGGAAATCTCACTTGGATCAAATCCAGCCTAACGAAGTAGAAGCAGCACTTCTTTATCTTCATGGAGGAGGCTTCGTACTGGAGTCGGGTAATGAGCTCAACACTTTTTGGAACATTGTCCTATCGTCCCATGCTGGGATAACTTGGGCAATCAATTATGAAAAAGCTTGTGGCATCCACGCATGCTGATAATTTCATTTAGAATGAATGATTTAAATCCATTAAATCCAAAATGTCTCCGACTCGTGGACGCGGCGAGTATACGGTATGTGTGCAGAAGAAAGAACCAACACGTGGTTGTCTTGTTTTCTTTATAGGTTGATTATTACTTTTGCAAATACATAGTATTTCTTTACAAATATTGTAAGAAAATGAGAACACAGTTAACAGACGTCTTTCCATTTAATAAATATGATTGTAAATGCATAAAACAATTACACACAGCACAGTTGAGGTCGAACAAAAACACTGGAACACCTTACCGTCTGTTCTTATACAAAAGCTGTACAGTAGTAAAACTCTTTTTTTTAAATTGTTATTATTATTTCTCTACAAAAATAATAATCTTGCTAATCCTGCAGGGCGGAGGAGATGGGGAGAAGGAGAAAGAGTAGCTCGGAGTTAGGCTACAACTTGACTTTGCGCACCCTTGGGTCCTGTCACATCACAGCTCACCCTAACCAGCAGGCCAGAGATCCACCTTGTTAACATGGCTGTTCGACCTGTCTGTGAAACTCTCAGGCAGGAGGTGCTGTTATTATGATGGCCTTGCTGATCTTGTCTGGTCAGAGTCATTTCCTGTTTCCTGGAGCTAAGGTTCAGATTAGAGCCCTGCTGTTTCTGATCACAGGCCTTTGGTTCCAGGCTGCTGTACAGTATCTCCCTCAAGCTATGCAAAACCAGAGACAGACAGAGAGATGGATATTAATGCTCTCAAATACGAGCTAAGTAATTCGTAAGTAATCCCAGCACACCTACAGTACATTCTTTACATTGAAACACTAGTAAGATACTCTTTCAGGGGGGCGATGATGCTCATTTTCAGCTCCATAGCTTTAATCTTGGACTCTAGTAGAGTAGCTTTGCATGAGTTGGTGTTAAATAATACTTTTTTACTGGACTGGGTTTACCTTCCATCTGAAACAAGCTGATTTGGCTCTGTCTTTAAGACAACTTCTGATTCTAAAGAGTTGAATGGCAGGGAGATGGGTCTTCTGCACTTACAACCATAGATTTGCACCTGAAATGACCATAATGGGGATATCTGCACTGAGCCAAGATTAGAAATCGTATGAAACTGAGCAGTCTGAGCTTTTAGCTAACAAAGATTACTTATACATGCCCTGACCTCGTTCTTTGAAACCTTGGCCATGTCAGAAATAAGCAAAAACCAAAAAAAAGGGCCCCTTAAAATGTCTTAGTATATTGTAACACTGCATTTACAAAACCCCAATCACCAGTTTGTAAAATTACCCACGTACTCTGTGCACAACTCCATGAACCGAGCTCATGGCTGAGTACAAATTGTGTCCTGCACCAGCAGACAGAACACACCGAGCCACAAAACAGATGAAGATGCAAGCTGATTTGTTTCCCAAATCATGTTTGCATGCAGCTCTGAAATATGAACGCTTCCTCTTGAACAGACCTATGACAACTGAAAATATCACTGGTGTTTGTCTGTGCACTTTTCAGTTTTAAGGGCAGGACACACTGGCTGCATACCAACACAGTCATGGCCCGATGTCTGCATGCATCATTTCCCCGCTAAGTATATGGACTCAAACACTTCAAGTGTGATATGGTGCCAATACGTGTGATGTGCAAATCCAGAGGCACCCAGCAATGCAAAGAAGGGAGGAATATTCAGATCTTCAGACATGTGATAGCAACAACCTGACCATAACCCCGTGTGCTTGAATTACAGCACTGCCTGTAACTCGTCCATTCAACAGCTATAGAGAAAGCTGATGATTACAGCCAATTACCTTCAAGTTTTCTCTGCTAAAAAACTATCAGCACTCGAACACCACTAACCAATTTTGCTCCAGTATCGGAGCACATCAACAAGCTGTGCTGCAAAACTACCTGCTGCTTTTACAATTTGCACAAGTTGGTGACAAAACCCTTGATTCATATCTGTTTGCATGTGTAACCTTAGCACCTCATCACACGAAGAACCCCAGAGTATTGAACAGTCAGACCTTTTCATTTCAACGAGGGCAAATTATCCCGAGTCGAGTAAAAATAGGATGGCACCCTCCCTGCGACTAAGAAAAGCCAGTGCTTTCCTGCTGATTCCACTTTTGGAAAGTCGCTGCGATGACCATCTTTGCCCAGAGGTCGAACAAGAAACACTCACAACCCTTGGGGAGCCATTGGCGACCTGCAAATAATTGTTTTTGGAAAATATTAGTGCCTCAGTCAACAGCGTGGAGATTTGGACCAAAATTGGAATCATCCAATCGTTAGCTGTTCATCAGTTTCTCAAGTCGCTCAATTTACAGTCAAATGAAACGATGCTGCACAGTTTACATCTCATAACTCTGTGAATTTCGGCACATTTGCAGGAAAGATGATGCAACAGAACAGAAGCAACTTCCTCTGTGCTGTATTTCTCCATCCCGCCAAAATAAAAAAGAGAAAAGAACATCTTAAAAAGTTGCCTCGGAAGATATGAAAGGCATCAATCAGGCATTTACATCTGTCAGATTTCACACACACAGAGCACCAGAGGGCTTGACAGTCCTCTGAGGCTAACCATCCATGTAGCCTGCTAGCATCTGCGCTCTACTTCTCCTGCTCCTACAGCATGAAATAATGAGCTGGGATGAAGATGGGTGCTACTTGAGAGCAGGTTGGGATATTACCCTAAATGTGTAACCAACCTTACCCAGCCTTGAGCTTGACAAGCCACATTAGGTATTCAAGAAGTCAACCTCTTCTTATTCTGTCCAATAGAACGCTCTTAATGCGTCGTGTCCGCTAAAAGCCGTCTTCAATCTCTCTCAACCTGTCTCTGTCTGTCTCTCTCGTTCTCACTGCCATGCTCTTCGGATTCTCCCACAAAGTAGCTGCATCCCTAAGAGCCACCTTAAATCTGAGCCGCGATAAGTTGTTCTCTGCATCTTGTAGTACCTCCCAGACTGTGGAATGATCTTTCTTTGCGGGATCGTTGCCAGGTCATCATCCGTTGTATCTTGTAAAGGTCTAAAAGGTCCGGTGATATTTGGAGGTCACCCGCAGATTGATGGCGCCTCAGCCATCACGTGATATTCTGAAGCACAAAACATTTTACAAACTGGCGTGTATCATAAATAGTACCAGAAGCATTAGATTAACAGCAAGGTTTAAATTAATCCAGAGATCCACACCCTGTTGTTGTTCGGTTGTTAATAAATTAAAATTGGGAAACAAAAATGAACACTTTTGTAGAAAATGTGTATTGTGCCATAAATCAGCTTTCTGAGAGACAATGGACCAAAAGCTTTGAGGTGCCCTATTCATATTTTATAACAGTATCTCTTTTTAGTATGACATTTGTTATTAAAATACACAAATTATTTCTAACATAGACATTCATGATTTACAAAATAAATGTGTAATTCACTTCAATAACATACTTCATGTATATTCATGAATAAATAATACACTACTGCTGTTAACTTCATAGAACAGCAAACCAATCTCAGACATGTAACCAAAACACTGCTCGCCACACATTCTCTCCTCTTCGGTTCACGCCGCCGATCCTTCTTCCGTTATGGATGCGACTCGTATAAATAAACGGGACTTTTTTTCTAAATATTTAATTTATCGGAGACGTGAGTTAAAATAAATTGAAAACCTGTACACAGTTTCTTCTGGTTTGAACGGAGCACAGTATGTGTAAGCGGGGTCCAACATGCACAGGTATAAAGCTCAAAACCATTGTGTCCCAAATGGTAAAAAATATCCATGACAGAGCTGGAACGGTAATCCAGTCCAGAGTTTAGACGATGTACGTGGGGAGTTCTGTGGAAAATTTCACATGTACATGAGGTTTCATACATCCTGGTGGAGAAAAGAAAGAAACGTGTCAGTGCTTATTCAGTGCTAGCTGATTACACGAACGACAGTATCGATCATTAAATACTGTAAATATATGTTAGGAACAGTCTGGACATCTAAGAGACTTTTATTTTGAAAACTTCATGAATTAAAGTCCTGCATTTGAGCTCCTTTCCCTTGTTTATTGGTCCCCACCAAACACCTGAGGCCTCTTTTACCAAAGCAGTGCTGGTACTTCAGATATGGACGGGAAAAAATACAGCCTAAAAACTACAGAGAAAACCCCGATGTTTAGATGGGATGATCTGATATCGTTGTGTTGGTGTTGTTCCCAGATCATCATGAAAATGTTGTTCCAGGTTCAACATTGCAAGTGACCAATCACATTATTGTGACGTTATTCTTTTGCACACCAACCCATTCGTGCATTTATGAAATTCCAATGTTGCAAGGACAATATCAATTCTGCTTAGCGTTTATTAACCCTTTAAAACCGATCGGAGTGGGCACGCTCTGTTTTGCTTAACTATTTTTAAATCCCGGTAGCTCTGCAACCACGTGAGCTAGCGCAATAATTTTTTTTGCATATGAAACCGGAGGAGTTGTACTTACATCTTATGCCATCAGCTTGTCCTCGGTCACAGTTTCCTTCCACATATAGTTTTGCAAAAACTGCATAAAAAGCACTTGCAGCAACAAAAACATAATATTCCAGAAACTCGCTTTGCCGATCCGATCAGCTGTTCATAACACTTCCTATGTTGGAATAGACGTCAGCGCGAACTTTCGCATGTCCGCCATGACCTGCCCGAAACCGGAAGTGACGTCATTTCCTGGAAATGTAGTTTTTTACCATCAGGGCCTCATGAGCCTATACTGGTGTTTTTAAAAGTTATCTTTGACTTTATGACTTTCTGTGTTGTTTCTGGGATGCTTAGGACTCATATTGCACTGCTGGAAATAGTTTATTTTGTAGCATATGCTGCTTTTTTGCAAATTTGCACTATAATATTTATTTTCGTTTATCCTGCAGTATATAAAAATTGGTGTATTTCAAAAATAAAACTGTGAAGACACTCAAAATAAATTTCCTGTGGTGGGAAACTATTTTGTGCAACTTTTTTGTATTTACAGTTTTGAGGGATAAGCCTCTTAAATTTCTCTAACTAGAAATATATGTTAAAAAAACAAAAACAATTTTCAATTTTTTTGTAGTTTATTGCACTTTTTTGCAATTTATGTAATTACTATGCACTTAATGCAGACATATTATTAAAATCTGGGATATAATGGTTGTATTGATGTATATCAACTTGAAATGCTCCCAAAAATGGCTCCACAGCATGTAAACATATAATATAAGCTCTGGTGGACTTGGTTCTATGGTAGGTCTTAAAGGGTTAAAGGGTTAGGGTTAGGGTCCGTTGATCGGCGGACAAAGGCGGTTTCTCGCAGCTTAAGTACAGTTTTTTGTTTTACTCCGGTTTTTCCCGAAGTCGCAAAAGTATGACATCACAACATTCTGATTGGTCACTTGCAATGTTGATCCTGGAACAACCTTTAGTATGATGATCTGGGAACAACACCAACACGAGGATATCAGATCGTGCGTTTAGATGACCCCGTTTTAGCAGGCACTTGGCATCAGTGGGGAAGAAAAACTCCCTTTTAACAGGAAGTAAGCTCTGGCAGAACCAGTCATCTGCTGCGACCGGTTGGGGAAGGAAACAGGACAAAAGATGCATTTAAATGCAAAGTTTAATTGACATTAGGCGGGGAATCAAAGCCTTTCACATTATAGTCGTTTTACGTGACAATCTCACCTGCCCAGGTGTCAGTTAGACATCACGAGGTCAGACAATATATGATTTTAAACAGCAATGAATGAGCCTACAACATAACAAGAAGCTCTTTAAATGCGCGAGTGAGATGACGTGCAGCTACACAACAACAGAGCAGAAGCTCGCTAACACTAACTGACATACACAACTCATCACACCATTATGCAAACAATGAATTTATTCACATCTATTTCGCTATTAATTTTGTCAAATGTGGACACTTTAAACTTCAAATATACCACAAACATTCAGAGGAAAAACTACATCTCCCACCCCAAAGACAGGCTTGTTACGTGTTAGCATGTTAGACAAGCAAATGTTGACTCAGGATGTACATATGGGTGACAAACTGGAAGAAAAGCTGAATGAATGAGACATGAAATGAATAATGAATTAAAAAATTGGTATGAATCATCTTATAGTCTCCATATCACCAAACTCGGCCGGGCCGATGCATTTTCTTGACGAGTGTAATAAATTTCAAGCTGCATCTTCAAATTAAAGCTGCTATTTAAGTAAAGTAGAGCGGAACAGTTATAGATGTTCCTGAGCCACTTGTTTTTTTTCTTTCATTTGCCACCCATCAATATTCTGAGGTGATTAAAGAGGGACATGAAAAGAGAGAAAAATGTGTTAATTGTACCACTGAGAGGCAATTCCACTGTTTGTCATACTCATTTTCACTTAGTTGTCCTGCTGACTGGACCATTTCACTGAGAAACACATAACAAAACGCACAGTACAGTCACGAAACAACACGTGAACACGATGGTGTGAAATAAACGACAAAAAATACTGAAACTGATGTTTACCGATGGGCCGCGAGTTCAACTCTGTGTCCAGAATCTCCAAAGAATGCACCAAGTCCCGCTGAGAGCTGGGCGTGGCCACCGTTGGATTCGCTGGACTCATTTCTTGTTCTTTTTCGTTCTGCATCTGCGCATAGACGTTGAGGCCTGGGATCTTCCTTGAGGAAAGATTTACAGTGAGGCAGAGGAATAAAGAGCACGGCCTAAACTAAAACAGTGGCAGCAGTTTGCAGCGGTGCTGTTTCGATCGTTCGCGTCTGCGCTTCTATTTATTTCGAGCCATCTGGCGATGTTTGCGTGCGAATCGGCAGGAACGTTAGAAATAAATGTGTAAATGTGAAGTTTGATTCTGTCTCTGCTTGCCTCACCGTGACTCTTTACATCATTTTCCCTTGGAACTGCTTCTTGGCGTGGAGACATAATTTAACATTTGAGAAAGGTCAACTGCCAGTGTTCAAAGGGCTTAATATTGATAGCAGCTGAAGACTAACTGACATTTCTTTTGTAAAGACTGACCTGATAAAAGAATTTCTGCAGGTGTGTGTGTGTGTGAGGGGAAAAGCCAATTCTCCACCCAGGAGCACTGGGTACGGCGGGGTAGACATTTGACAGGCACCTATCAACCTTCTCTTAGCCCCGCCGACAGCTTTTGTTTACCGAGCTGTCAGGATGGCTCGACAACTCCCTATCGCGCACAATGTGACAACTATATAGACGTGAACACTTTACCTCTTGAATTTGTAGATGACAAATACAGCTAAACCCACAACCACTACTGATAGCAGCATTAGCATGGCAGAGCCACTGTGGTTCTCGCTGGTGTCCACTAGGGGCGCTGCAGAGAAAGGGGAGACAGGAACCCCCAGAGCGTAAACATCACATCAACGACACCACCCGTATTTCCACCCAGCTGAATCATGCAATGAGCAGTCTACACACATGAAGCCTATGTGAATCAAAGATGAATCATTTTAATATACAGTAGTATGGACTTCTCTTACTCTTTATCTTATTAGACCCTTTAGGACAGTAGCAGCATCCCCAATAGGAAGAGGCACACATACTTGTAACGATGTTCACTCTCTGAATGTCTCTGTGTAGCTACATGGTGGGAGCCAATCAGACACAGAGTTGGGGTTGTTAGTTAAGTAATAAAATACACCTGACTGACTGCTGTTTCTATGTTTTGTCCCGCTTGCTACACAAGGTACAAAGGCCGTTCTGGGCTGCTGTGAATGCACACACATGCAGGGGGGGTTTGTTACCTGCAGATAAGTGCGCTGCATACACGGTGACTTGGACCCCGGGCCGCAACGTGAACTGGACGAGATTTTGATTCAGCGCGCTGAGCAAAAGCTCGGAAAGCTGTTGAGACAAAGATGGAGAGAGGGGAGCTTCAAATCCCTTTGTTGCAATTTAAATAAATAAAAAAGGGAAAATGTTACAAGTCAAAAAGAAGGTAAAGTCAAGTTCATCACACTACGGTCTCATCTATCTTTGGTATTGACTCGTCATTTATTATCTGTGTTTTGACATTTAAGAGCAAATGTGGTCAAAGTCACGATCAGTCCTTTGATGCCAGGTTGAATAATTGAGTCCAAAACTCGCTTGCCTTTGACAGCATTTCTAAAAGTTTCAGAGTCTGCTCAGTGAGTTTGTAAATGATAGGAAAAAACAGCCAAAGTGCATTATGAAAGACGAGTTATCTTAATATACTGACGGGGGTCAGGACAAGATATATCTATATATATATATATATATATATATATATATATATATATATGTATATATATATATATACATACATGCATATATATATATATGTATGTATATGTATATATACACATACATGCATATATACATATATATATATATATATATATATATATATATATATATATATATATATATATATATATATACACATACATGCATATATACATATATATATATATATATATATATATATATATATATATATATATATATATATATATATATGCATATACATATACATATATATATATTTGTTTTACTTAAAAGCCTAAAATGATTTGTTACGAGCAGCAACCTCCGCAGCTGAAAAAGGAAGCCAAAGTGAAGAGCCCATGACTGCAGTTCCTCGAATGACCACTTGAGGCTGGCGCTGAAATCGAATCTGATGTCAAAATACCCGACTCAAAAGCAGAAATATCCTGTCTTCCTTCTCTCCGCCCAACTGGTTGCAGCAGATGGCCCCGCCCCTCCCTGAGCCTGGTTCTGCCGGAGGTTTCTTCCTGTTAAAAGGGAGTTTTTCCTTCCCACTGTCGCCAGTGGGTTTTTTTTCTCTGTATGTATTATTGTAGGGTCTACCTTACAATATAAAGTGCCTTGAGGTGACTATTGTTATGATTTGGCGCTGTGTAAATAAAATTGAATTGACATTGGCAGCCTTTGTAAAATAAATAGCAATAAATGCATGACGGCGTAATGGATAAGATAACACGTATAGCAGGTGAACGCTAAAGAGGCTAATTTTATTCACTGAATAGGATAACCTTTGTGGTGTGGAGGCCTCGTGAAGCATTTTGAGTGAAATTTATGGGGCAGAAATAAAAAGGTGGTGTAGTTCAGCAGCTGGGTGATAATTATCTGTGGTTTTGTCCATTTGAGAGACACTTTGTGATCGATGTTTGATTTATTTCCACCATAAAAATACTGACTAATGCAACTTTAGGTTGCCGGTGAAAGACAAATGGAAGCGGTTACATGCGCACCTGACCTGAAGTAGGCTATCACTGCATGCAAATTACCACCAAACTGAATATACTTTAAATACCAAACTTTCTAAATGTAATGCTTTTTGCAAGGCTGCTGCATTATTTGTAAGCACCCATGACCCGAAGAAACCCCATCCGAGCTTTCTTCTGTTTATGTAAGAGCCTTTGTCTGTGGGACCTTTCCAGTGTAATGCATAATGCATACCAAGCAGTCTCACTTGATCTCTGCTTTCCAGACAGGCGAGTAACCTTCTGCATTGAGAACATCTGACTCTGATACAAATTGAGCAGATTATCACGACCCAAAGGTAAACTATAGCAAGCAGGAGGAAATCTTACTTTCCTCACACAGATCTTTTCATTTCCATGAATCTCTGTCTCAGGGCTCCAATTCTCAGTCAAATGAGCCTCTTTATAAATGACATTTCACTATCATTAATCTGTTTTTCCTCATTTATGAAATCAGCATATATACTGCTGCATTACTCTGCAGAGCAAAACTAAACAAAGTTCCCCGTTTTCTCCCTGCAGCAGCCTTTTCCCTCTGTAGAGGCTTCATCTATCTTATCTGCCTCATTTGCCAAATTAATTGTGATATGAGTAATTTCTGTAGTCCTTCATCCTCGCCTTTATACTTCTTAGCTGTTTAAATTTAGACTATGCTTTGACTAATTACTTTTTCCCACTGTATACCAGGGTCAGTAAATCTATTATACATTCTAATAAGCGGAGCTTGCGCTACACTTTAAAGATGCCAACCTTGAATGAAGATTTATCACCGGCTGGTAGGGCAGAGGAACTTTCCAGGCAATCAACCAGGTGTGAGCGGGGAAGGAAGAGGAAAATCAAATTGATTCTCTTCCCAGCTTCCTTCTCTGTGCCCGTTGAGTGCTTCCCACAGAGAGCACGGCCAACATTATCAGTAATTATCTAATACGTGAAGCTGAGGGCTATTTGAGCTCATGTTGATATGCTGGTGATTTAGTGACTGATGGATCACAAAAATGTTCCTTGTGTGACCTTTTAGGCTCTTACGAGATGCTGCCACCCTCTAGTGCTCCCCCCTGCACCCCACAGGATGTGACTTAAGTAAGCCTAAAAGTCATTCCCCCCGATAACTTGTTAATACTTGTCAGGCTTTTTGATGAATCTATTGCAAAGATATTCCTCGGGCGTTTTCCAAAATTAGACTTTTGGAGAAGAAAAAACTGGACATGCTTGAGTAGGTTAATACTGACATCTGCTGGAGGAAAGAGCAATTACAGGAGAAGAAAAATTCCTCTATGAGTCATAAAGCAGAAACGGGGAACAATGCTTCAAACTTGGTATAGTTCGAGTGAGGATAACAAGGTGAAATCCATCCACCTACGCTGTGGAGACGGGGAAAAGCAGCGAGTCTGGAGGACATGCATCAGGTCAGAAAGCAGGTGTTGTTGCCTCACCTGATCTAAATGAGCTGAGCTCTTCTCTGGTTTCCCCTCAGTTATCTGTTTGTCAGGCAGGAGGAAAAACTCTGCTGCTGTGGGTAAACCTGGGAGGACAGTGACCAGGAGCTGATCCTCTCTCACGCCTGTAGCCTGGAGGAGGACAGTAGAGTGGATAGGGTCAGACTGAACTGCAGCAGTCAGCTCACAGAAATGAAACAAAAAAGCTCTGACAGTCAACGTTCGCTCACATATTTTTGGTCCTTCGTCGACCAGAATTTAGTTGGATTCAGGCTGCAACCATTTATGATTCGAGCTTAAACATTTACTGCAGTCTGAGGTTTTACTCACATGAGAAGATCACTAAGATCAGTGTTACGTCTCCAGCAAGAACAGAATGGGAAAACAACAAAGGAAGGAGGACTAAAGGAAACTACGTTTCCAAAACATCAAACTATTGCAAAACATGAACACAAAGGTAACAAATTCCATCCATCCATCCGTGTTCTTCCACTTATCCAATTCAGAGTCACAGGAGGAAACAAACTGATTAAAAAAAGTGATTATGACATTTTTAATCATAATTTTAAATGTGCCACACAGTACATTTGATTAGTCTGCTACTCCTGAACCCGACTGGAGTCCAAGCTGCATTTAACTTCAGCCCTGCTGTGAACAGTGCTGCGTCAGCCGCCATCTGCTGGATTAAATGTGCATTGCAGTCCAAAACTTGGCTTTGAATATCATTTTCAAAGTGCTGTTTATGAGCGATGAGCAGCTTTGCAGAAGAAAGTTTACAGAAAATTAAAGCATAAAATTACAATTCCACGATTACATCAAAAATTATAATTTCCTGTATCAAAGAAATTACAATTGATTAATTATAGCAACTTTATTAGTTTTTTAAATAAAAACAGGGCTAAAATAAATGAATCACAGATGATTTAATAAGGTCTCCTTTAAATGTCCTAACTGTTACTGTGTTCATTTAAAGGTGCTGGACGCGTGTCCGTGATTGTATTCCATCCTGCAGTAAACTCACCGCAGTGGGAAACAGACAGTTTTGATGCCATATTGGAAAATATTTTGTTTAAAAAATTAAGCAGTTTGTGTTTTTTTGCTGTCATGATGATGGCTGGATTATTGACGTGTTCGAGTGAACATTATTTTTATTGAAAAGCACATATTAAGCATACTTGTTATTAACCTCTGTCTCTCTTCCACAGCATGTCTTTATCCTGTCTTCCTTCTCTCACCCCAACCAATCACAGCAGATGGCCCCGCCCCTCCCTGAGCCTGGTTCTGCTGGAGGTTTCTTCCTGTTAAAAGGGAGTTTTTTCTTCCCACTGTCACCAAAGTGCTGCTCAGAGGGGGTCATATGATTGTTGGGTTTTCCCAACACGTTCTCACTCCCAAAGCGTCACATTTTACGCTAGGTGACAAATCGTCAACATATTACGTTTTCGGCTACCCACCACGTTCCTAAATGACGACCTCGGAAAAATGAGGAAATATGAGAACCGTATGGACTCAATCTACACATGTTTGCTCTTTTTCTTCAAATTGCTTAGAAACACGCTATTTAACATCATTAAAGTCCTGGTTAAGATCAGGAAAAAGGTTATGGTTAGGGCTAGGGATAAGGTTAGGTTTAGGGCTGGAATACAGGGCTGGAACGTCTATTACCGCGGGAGCGTCATTGCACTGGATTTCGGCCATAACCCGCCGCGTACCATAAGAACACCAAAGGTGTCCTTTTGCGTTCCTCAGGAACGCCGCGGGACGTGACAAAACGTCGGCATGTTACGCCTCGGGAGTGAGAACGGGCTGGTTTTCCTCTGTATGTAGTATTGTAGGGTCTACCTTACAATATAAAGCGCCTTGTTGTTGTGATTTGGCGCTGTATAAATAAAATTGAAATGAATTATAATATGGTAGAGCAAAAATATATATTTTTCTAAATAGATAGTATTTTTTTTTCATGTGACAGTCTTGAAAGATCCAAACAGCGTGGCCCGGCGTTAAGAAAATATAACCGCGCCGCAGGTTTTACATTTTAGGCTTTTCTTAATTCAATTCAATTCAATTCAATTCAATTTTATTTATATAGCGCCAAATCACAACAAAAGTCGCCTCAAGGCGCTTCATAGATACAGAGAAAAACCCAACAATCATATGACCCCCTATGAGCAGCACTTTGGCGACATCTTACACTGATGCTTTATTTTTCGGCCGGCTCGTACAGACTCGTATGTAATTTGGAAAGAGGGACGTCAGAGTTCACCTTTGAGAGAAGTTTTTCATCTCGAGCATGAATGAAATCTTAAAGGTCAGGATTTGGTTTTCAACCAATGGCAGCCCTTCACTTGGAGCTCACTTTCAGATCGCCGCTTAAAGAAAGTCAAACTGATGAGCTGGGTTGGGACTGGTGTAATAAAAAAACATGAATTTCTGGATGCCTTATTGATTCCAGTTGAGGCTGCCAGCTTTCCCTTGTTGGGTTTTCCTCCCGACCCGTCGTGTTTTTGTCTGAAAGTTGTTGTTTTTTCGGCATGCGTTCTGGCCTCCGGGCTGCGGATGTCATGGAAAAAAAAGATGTCAATAGCGAACTGACGTGTTCAGTGAAGACTGAAGACAGGCTGTGTATTTTTAGCATCCGTTTTGATTTGCAAGATCAAAACGTGTGAAAATATGATGGAAAGCTCAGATTGCTTCCTTCTCTGCTTCCTCTATCGACACTCTGAGGATGCTGGAAGAAATAGCGGCAAGTTAATGAGGCGAACTCTGTAGCTAACATGTCATGTGTGGGTTTGAATCATGTCGTCCGTTTGACGGATTGCAAAGCACTCGTCTCCGAGCGCTCCTTCAGGTCAGAGCAGAACACGCATTAGACCCGCACTGACGTTTATTCTTCTGTACACAACCTCGTTACTGTACAGCCCTGAACTCCGAGGCTCCGCGAGCAGCAGCAATCAGCCAGCTCTTAAACTATCTTTTTCCCCTCTTCTCCCTCTTGCCTTGTCATTTATCATCATAAAAGTCAGATTCATGTCTCCGAGCCTCGGGGAGGTCACGCAGCACTCAGAGGTCCAGCTGAGCGCTCACAGTATTTACCAAAGGAAGCCGACGGTTGCCACAAAAGAGCCAGAGAGAAGTTTACCTGGATCAGAGAGTTCTTAATGACTCGGCTCACATCCAGTCTCCATTCTGCAATATCGGGGTTGTGCTCATCCAGGTTTGATGAAAAGGCGAGCAGATGAGATCGGAAATATTCTGCAGGAAGAAAAGTAAATGTGTGAGGGGAGCTTATGACTTTCATCTGTCATTAAATGCAAAGTTCGCTTTTAAGATTCAGATCATGTTCGTCTGCTTTTTTCCTTTTTACTAAATTCTGGGTTTATTTTCAGGTTCGGCCTCCATTCAGATCTTACAAGGGGAGAAAAAGCTGCAGTATGACAACATAGATGATAGAGCGCTGTCCTTCTGTAGCAGCTCAGTCATTTTTTTAGCTGCTGATGTTCTTAATAAAGTATTCATCATGCTTTGTGTTGTAGTTGTTAAGAAAAAGGATTGATAAATACCGTTAATGATCACGTGTAGTAACTTTAAAAGATAAATCTTGGGAGTTCAAAGGTAATGTATGCATCAAATTTCTGCCAATCAATCCAAGTCCAGTATCAGTGGCAGCAGCTCAGAAGGTTATTCTAGACATCAGTTCCTAAGCCACGTTTCCAGGTTCCTCCTAGCAGGTCCTGAGGCACTTCAATGTAAGATGAGCCATGCAATCTCTCCTAAGACACTCCCGGGCCTCTCCTCCAAACTGGGTGAAAACCTCCAAGAGGATGTAGCCAGAAGGCATCCTGATTAGAAACCTCAGGTAGCTTCAGTGTGAAGGAGCAGCAGCTCTGCTCTAAACTCCTCCAAGCTCGTATCGCTTATTTTGTAACACAGTTCGTAATGATTTCTAGTGTTTACTGAGCCAATAAAAGCATATTTCCAATTAAAGTGTCATGATCCTGGGTCTTTTGTTTGAGTTTATTTTGATATTCATGGTCTATTTTCAAGTTCATTAGATTATTTAAGTTCATTTGTTTATTTAGATTCCCCTTGTGTCTTCTACCTCTGTGTTTTAGTCTCCTTTTGCCTTTGCTGCGTGTCTTATGTCGTCAAGGTTATATTCAGACTCACCACTGTGAGTTATACTCTCAGGTAGGACGGCCTGCTTTGGTAAGTCGGAGGAACTCTCATTTATACAGTTTTATATATAAGGTGATACTTGGGTTGCTGCCTTCTTATCTATGTTCCCTGCTTGTAATGAAACATGCTGGTCGGTATTCTCTTCATCCGCATGGCTACTTGTTGCTTTCTGTTCCATTTGCCCGAACTGAACTTGGTAAAAGAGCTTTTGTCCATTTAGCACCCTCGGCTTGGAACAAACTACAGAAGGAAAATGACTGAATTCATTTCATTAAGTGCTTTTAAATCTAAACTACGAATCCTTGAAGCCAAGTCCATAATATGCAACTGTTTCAATTAGATTGATTGTCATTTTAACTGACTTTTTTATTTTTATTTGAATTTTATTGAATTTTATTTTATTTTATTTGTATTCTTTCACTTATTGTTGCCTGTGTTTGAGTAATTTCTGTAACTGTGAGACATCTGCTGCTGCCTATCTTGGCCAGGTCTCCCTTGAAAAAGAGGTTTTTAATCTCAATGGGATCTTCCTGGTTAAATAAAGGTTAATAAATAATTGTCTTGTCTGTGTCTCATGTTCCTGTTTTATTTTGAAGGTCTGTGTCCTATGTCAGCGTAGTCAACTTTGCTTCCTTTGTCTCATTATGTCAGATTAGTGTCAGCTGTTCCTCCATGTGTTCCCACTTCCCCTAATCACCTCCTGTGTATTTAAGTCCTCTGTTTTCAGCGTGTCGCTGTCAGGTCGTCTGTGTTCATGCCATGTTTTCCACGCCATGTTTCATGTCTAGGTTTTTCTTGTTGTTTATTTAGTTCTCCCAGTTTAGGTTGATGTTAATTTACTTCAGTTTGCCATTCAAGTTCTGTTCCCTGTTCCTTGGAGTCTGCGTTTTGGGTCCTTTTTTCTATTCATACAGTCTGCCTCCCCCAGACTGTGACATAAAGCTTAAATGGTGAATAACTGGGAAAACGAACGGGAATTTGTCTCCGAGACATTCATCGTCAGTTATGCATCATGTCGAGTTAGAGGACGCAAAAGAGAAATTTAAAGGCGAATATGAACACGTGGACGTTCATGTTTGGACTCGAGATTTTAAAGCTTTAATGTTAACATTTTGGACGACATCATTATTGCGTTTTGGAGCCACATGTGAACAAAAGGAACGCTACAGCTGTCATTTATATACTATTTCTGTTATAGCTTAGCAAAGGAAAAGTTTTAGCATATGGTTAAAAATGACCTCTAAGTCTGGAGAATGGCAGATTAGTTTTAAAACATTAAGTAGAAGAATGACATCTAAGAAGTACAACATCATCAAAGGGAAGCAGCGTTATTATTCTACTGTGGAGACCAAACTTATCAGCCTGTTTGCAGAGCAACAGATTCCCAGTGGACACTGAGTGAGAAATTCGGCTCACCGTGCACAGCGATGGTTTTTCTGTCCTGCAGAATAGTATTCCCTGCAGACACCTGCACGGTGACTGTATTGATGCCTTCCCGGGAGAATGTGTACGCCACGCTTCCCTCTAGGGTGATTACTGGCTGCTGGGGGAGCGAGAGAGAGAGGAAGATGGGGAGTCAGATTGTACGTGCTCCCGTGAGAGACCCTTATCAACGGCTGGTTAACATCACACACTGCTGTTATTTACACTACAGAGGTGTCAGGCTGTTGGCTGACTCACAAAAACACACACAGACACACACGCAGGATGACACACAGCTTTGCTGAAGTCTGTGCTGTGCTGAGGCCTACAGGGAGTTTCCTGTGTGACACCAGCAGCTCCTTACTGTCATTACTCACGTCTCCATTTGTTCTTCAGATAGCTTTAAGATGCTAATGCTGCCACTGTTTATTACCAAGTGACAGAACTGCTTGTCCTTGTGGAAAGGCCCCTGTTAGTGCTGAGCAAACACATTTACCCAGCTACAATTACACAGACAGAGAGGAGTGGAGCATTTCTACAGCTATAGCAGTGCATCCTCAGACCAGAATGCTTGAATTGTTTCTTTTATTCTCTTGTAATATAAATTTTTTGATGTGTCATGTTAAATGTTATGGTTCTAGTGTATTGATTACATTAGTTGCTAATCCTGTTGATGCTAGTAAAGCCGGGGTCAGTGTGTTTGCACTCTGACAGCTGCTATATTTGGAGGAACAACGCTCTACTTTTTCAGGAAGTTCTAATAGAATCCTAACTAGGGATGCAACGATACCAGTTTTTTCAAACCGATACGATACCGATACTTGGATCTGAGTACTTACCGATACAGAGTACAAAAAACGATACTTCTACCACACACACACACACACACACACAAATACAATTAATTGGAGGACAGGTTTTATTATATTCGCTGCCGAAAAAAAATAAAATCTTAATAGAAATGACCACAAAAAAATTCAAGTGAAAAATAAGCACTTCTGTTAAATTATTGCAGAGTCTCCACATTGTAATTTTACAAAATATCACTGAACTATTGGCACTGTCTCGAGCTTTCAGAATAATAAATAAACACTTCTGTTTGGAATAAAATAAATACAAATTAGGTTTGAGAATAAAATAAACTTTTAAATTATTGCAGAGTGTCCATATTGTAAACAAACAAACAAAATAATTATTATTAAATAAATAATAAAATATAAAAAATTATAAAATAAATAATAAATAAAATAATAATTGGCCCCCTAGTGGCCAATCTAAAAAACTACAACAGAAATGACAAGCCACCCTCTGATTAATGAAATAAGTTGGTATCGGTTCATGGTATCGGTTAACTTTTACGAGTATGAGTACACACACATTTTACAGTATCGGCCCCGATACCCGATACCAGTATCGGTATCGGTGCATCCCTAATCCTAACAGCAGCAATCGGTGTGCTACTTTTCCAACAGCACAAGGAGCACCTCTCTTAGACGGAGTGAAAATTTAAAACTGATTCTCTGACAAATTCATGCTTTATTTAAGCAAACCTTTCCTCCCACCACCAGTTTTAAATTTTCACTTTGTGATTTTCAAGTTTAGGCTGATATTGCATCTCATCTTCATACCACAGTGGGGAAAATGACTCCAGGAATCACCTGCAACCTTTGAGCAGATACACCAACTTTATTTATCTATTGAAGAGCTTTGCTGTGTTTGCGGTAGCATGAGATGCTGTTTAGCCTTTTACATGTAAAACCTTTGAATAATAGCTAACTGTTAGGAAGTCAAAGCAGCACTGCTGCGTGTAGTATGGTGAGAGTGTCAGTGTCTGACAGCCAAAGTTCTTGTTTGATGATGACTAACATCAGTGCTGACATCACTTACTAGCAACCAGCTAACCAATGGTGAGTTGCAAAGCTAACGCTAAGCAACTATAGCAAGCTAACTTGGTGCATTAGCATCATAGACCTGATTTTCTTCCTGTATCAGGAGTTGTAGCCGTGGAGTCAACGTTAACCTTGTGGTCTTATTTACATTTAGTTGGCTAACTACCCACTCATGAATCATGAGGGATCCCCCGTGCTAAGAGCTAAGCTAGCTCTTTACATCTCCACAATACGAGACAACTTAAGCACTTTGAAAGCAACTTCATCAGACAGCACTATCCTAATAGCTCACATCACCATCACCAGTAGCATTTATAATTTTTATTTTACCTGCACCATGGCAGTGAGAATGTGCGAGGATTATATATTTTACTTTTAAAAAAATAGTTTTATATCTTCTGCCAAGGCCAATGCCCTTTTTTGACAAAAACAGTTTATCCATGCTCAGTTGTTGGTACTTTTGGCATAATCACGCAACTACTTAAATGAATGACACTAAACATAATGGTCACTCAATCCACCAGCAAGGTGGAAGCTGATTAATTTTATTTTGTAAACTGCTTCTGAATTGCAGTGTTTCCAAAAGTCTTTGTTCCATTTTTAAAGTGTCACGTTTCGCTATTCTGAACAAAATCCATGCAGATCTTTTGTCTTCAAAAGCCGATATCTCCAAAACTGTGTCCCCCGAGCTGAAACTATCCGCATGGCTTGATGCCGCAAAGGGATTAACAGACAAATATGTCTTTTCTGACCCTTTAACTCTGTGTGATTGATCAGCTCTGCCTGTCTGCAGCAGGTTCTAGACTTGGAGGGTTTTTACACTAACACTAAGATGCATTCACTTCACTGGTTATCAGTAATTAAGGTACTATGTGAACAGGTCAGCACGTTCCACCATTTTTATTGATGCAAGGCTACACATTTTCCAACCTGCATGCACAAAAATAGCTCCACAAAATAATGATTCTCATATTTTGGACCAGAGGAGTCAGCAACCTACTTAATTGCAAATGGGCAAAAGAAGAAGAGAAGCACTGAGAGAAGTGGTGAGTTTCTCGAGTGCGCTGTACCTCTGTGTTATTTCCGATCCACCAGATGTAGGTGACCGTTCCCACTTGGCTGGGCCACAGAACAGCAGTCAGGTTCACTTCCTTATTCCTCACAGCCACAAATGGAGCTGAGAGATGGATATACTCCAGCTGACCTACTCAGGCACACATATACATCACAGTGTGAACTCGACGCTCTGCGCCACAGTATGTGAAAAGAGGATAAAAATAAATGAAATAACTTTGTCGGTTCAAATGAGGGGAAAAAAGAGGGAGGAGATGGGGTTTATAGGTGGGTGAGGAGGGTGAGTTTGTTCAAGATTCGCTCTTGCTCTGGGACTGCCGGCTGCCATCTGTGTACTATTTTTCATCTGTGGCACTCTGGAGCCTGCGGTGGCTCTATTTGTACGGTTGGCACATAGGATTGACAGATCGGTGGGGGCAACTTGCTCCCTGATCAATAAGTCAGCTCCGTTACATCTGTCACCCCCTGAATACACGGGGGTGGTCAGCCCTGTTACGTATGAGGATGCCGTGGCTTCTGCGGGCTGAGTGGCTGCGAAGCATAAGCTGAACTGAGTGGAAGAGAAATGGGATTTGTTCTATCTCACTTGTTTGTTTGGCTAAGGGAGGGGAACATGCTCTGTGAAGAGATAAAGTATAGGATGTCGTACAAGCAGGAAACAGCAATTCCACAGACTCCGATAAAAAGTGGAAACGAAGAGCAGACACACTGGAGAATCTAAATAAATGCACAAAAACATCTTTCACAAAACTCGGTATCTCACATGTGACATGCAGGTAGAGCATGGCGGTCTCTGAGCCCAAGCTGTTCTCCCCGGTAGCAGTCACTCGGTAGATTCCCACAGCTTTGTAGATGTGTTTGATCCCATCCTCGAGGGAGCTCACGTTGGAATATGTAAGAGCGTGGCCATCTCCGAAGTCCAGAGTGATGCTCGTCCTCGCCCCGTCACCCTGAACAGGACAAACAATTCCAGGAAACCTGCAGGTCTGGCCTTTTATGAAATATTCATTCTGGTTTGAGGTGGCTTTTATTACATTTCACCAACACAGAGCACGGTTTCCCCTCTAGGCACAATATGTGTGGGTAGTGTTTATCACACTCCCTGCTAAGGGCTGCGATTGTGAGCGTGGTCACTCAGCTCGGTCTCATTTCCAAGGCCTGAAATACTTTTGTCAGACACTGACTTTACTCCAAAGTTAACAGTGTCAATAGCAGACTGATTACTTGAAAAAAGTAATCAGTAACTAATTACTGATTACTTCCCCAAAAAAGTAATCCCGTTACTTTACTGATTACTTATTTTCAAAAGTAATTAATTACTTAGTTACTTTTTAAAAACACGATTTACAACCTGAATAGGTGATAAAGCGATAGATCTTTCAGCCCAATTCTACTTTTTCTGCATAATCATCATACAAAATGTAATCAAATGGAAAAGTCTCTTTTTAAAACTTGTTTTATTAGTTTTAATCTTTTAACTTTATGCATCAAGCAAACATTTAATTATCTGCAACATTCTCTGACTGGAAGAAATTAGTTTAACATTTAAACCTATTTTCTGCACATTCCAGCACATAAAATAAAATATTTTGTGTGTTTACACTCAGTCTTTCAAATAGATGCAAGTAAAACACAGCAGAAAATAAATAAAGTCAAAGACTAGCGGTCCTGTTGCTCTATTTTCACCTGTAAAGCAGGAGTGGGGTAGGCGGAGGGTTACCCTGGTGCAGGTGTGCAGCGGTCAGTGGAAGAATCCGCAAGTTTCTCTGTGAGTTTCCCATTACGTCGTAGCTACTCGGTGCTTGTTTGGAAGTTTAGGGTTTTTTCGCTGTAAAAAGAAGTTTTCTTCCCACGCACAACGGACACTAATGTTTTTGTCACTTTTTATGGAATCAAACTCAAAGTAAGGTCAGTACTTCCACGCTTTAAACGCTGCACGCTCATACTCTCTCTGCACTCGATATATGATCCATTGTTGATCTGCACACAGCTGTTGTCACGAACGTCGCACTCGCTTACGTCACTGTCATGAGACATTCTCGCAAAAAAAAATCACAGTTTTAGTAACGCAGTAACGCAGCGTTCCTACGGGAAAGTAACGGTAATCTAATTACCGTTTTTGCAATAGTAATCCCTTACTTTACTCGTTACTTGAAAAAAGTAATCGGATTACAGTAACGCGTTACAAGTAACACGTTACTGCCCATCTCTGGTCAATAGTGACATGGATCTCAGTCCTAGCTCATCATGTACGGATGCTTGTAAAAGACACTGTGAGTCACAGTTTGCACACTGTCGACTTTTTCCAGCAGGAGCACAGGTCACGATCTGCTGCCTTTACATGCAGACGCTGTCACCCTCTCAGAGGACAGAGGATAATTTCCAGATATAAGAGTTTCACTACAGCAGATAGCAGTTAAATGTAAATGTCGTTCTACTTTTCTATACATGGAAAAAAAATGGGTTTTTTTCCCAGAATGTTGTGTTCAGACAGTGGAAACAAATAGGAAGTCACTCTTGCTAACAAAGTCAGTGTCATTAATTACTTTAATTACTTTGCTTTATGATCTGCATTTAAAAATAAAGACAATCTGCACAGCTGACTCTATAATCACAAAGAAGTCCCACCTAAGAGAAACTGTGCTACTGCATTCAGGTCGGCAGTCCCTGTCTGAGTATCTTCTTTGTTTTCAATGATGATGAGAAGAACTTGAACCCTAAAGTCTAACACTACTACTACGACAACACCTCTTAGCATCACTAATAACTGTGTGCGCTTCTCTGGAAGTGTTGATGTGTAACTATGTCAAAGTATGTGAGAACTGTTGGTCATAAAAAGCAAAAAAAAGGGAATTTTTCTCCCTTTAAACATGTACGTTTAGTTTAGAGTGTGAACACAGGGAAATATGAGAGGATACAGCACAGTCGCAGCTGAGGATGCTGGTGTTGCTATAGAAACAACCCAGATAGCCATTTCCAATCTAACTGTACATTTGAAACAATCCACTAATATTTACACTGTAAATATAATGACACTGACTCTGTGTGACTTCATGGGAAACGTTGGATACAGCTCACCTCCTCCAGAAAAACAAGAAAGGTGACATTGGTGCCTAACACAGCTGTCAGCGAACCCTCACTGGTAACCAGGTGGAGACCTTTGGGTGCTTGGATAGGACACTGCTGCCTCCTGGCTGTGTACTCTGCGCTCACACCAGCTGTACAGTTATTGGAGACCACTTTTCTGTAGCTGAGGGTGGAAAAGCAAATGAAACTGATTAGATGTGCCATCAGACAAACACAAACGTCATATAAGGTTCGTAAAAACTTCTCTATGTAACCATATTTATGTTTAAATGTTTAAATGTATGTCTAAACATGAAAGGGCTAGCCCGCCTACAGGTTGTTCAAAACTCTACAGCGAGGCTACCAATCAGTGGCACTGGCTACCAATCAGATTCAGGTTCCACTTTAAAATTCTAGTTTTAACTTTTAGAGCATCACAGAGACAGCCCCACCCCCCTACATTGCTGATCTGATTCATACACCTCCACTCGTAACCTGAGGTCAGCGAACCAAAACCTTTTAGTGGTCCCCCACACTCGCTTTAAAACCCGAGGGGACCGATCTTTCCAAGCTGTTGCACCCAGACTGTGGAATGCACTTCCCCTATCTCTACGGGGTTTGGACTCAGTGGAGACCCTCAGAAAGCAGCTAAAGACATTTTTATTTCAAAAAGCTTTTCATTAGACCAGGGTTTATTTTATGACTGTATTATGTTTTTACCTTGTAAAGCACTATAAACAAACTTTACTTACTTACTTAAAATAACAGCAGAGCCTAATCTGTCTGCACTTCCCTCGTTTAGATTCACAAGAAAACTTAACAGAAAAAAGGACAAAACCTTCTCAATTTGACGTGCCAGCAGTGCTGTTTGTGTGGTGAGGGGCGTAGACGCTAACACAAACAATGTGCCCTTTGACAGAAACTCTAAAATGTGGTGGGAATGTCAATGTTCCTGCAACAAAGAGCCGTGCTGAGGCACCTTCAGAAATTTTAAAAAGGACTTACCCTGATTAATGTTCCGGTGACAATGAATGTGCCATTTTTCAAACACAGAGATGTTGTGTTGCGTGTTTTTTTTTTTTTTAAATCATGGTGGTTGTTATACATATTCAGAGTACAGCGTTTGATATTTTACAATCCTTATGACATGTCAGAAAATTATATGTTTTCTTTATCCAAGTATCTTTAAATAGAAAGGGAGGGTGTATGACAGTCCTTCTGGACATGAATGATGTACGAAAGCTTAGAGTTAGCTTTTGCTACCTTGCTGATCTTTAATTTATTAAAAAACAAATAAGCAAAAAGAAAAACACATCAGCTGATCTCAGTGCGAGCCTCAGCAGGTTACACAGTTCTCACCAATTTCTCATCCTGTAGGGGGCGCTGTTGAAACTGCTGCACAACTGCAAGCCACTCTGCAAGCCACCTCTAACCTGACTCCTCTGTTTCATGCTGTGTCTGACCAGCCCGTTCTCACTCCCGAGGCGTAACATGCCAACGTTTTGTCACGTCCCGCGGCGTTCCTGAGGAACGCGAAAGGAGACCTTCGGCGTTCTTATGGTACGCGGCGGATTATGGCCGAAATCCAATGCAATGACACTCCCGCGGTAATAGACGTTCCAGCCCTGTATTCCAGCCCTAAACCTAACCTTATCCCTAGCCCTAACCATAACCTTTTTCCTGATCTTAACCAGGACTTTAATGATGTTAAATAGCGTGTTTCTAAGCGATTTGAAGAAAAAGAGCGAACATGTGTAGATTGAGTCCATACGGTTCTCATATTTCCTCATTTTTCCGAGGTCGTCATTTAGGAACGTGGTGGGTAGCCGAAAACGTAATATGTTGACGATTTGTCACCTAGCGTAAAATGTGACGCTTTGGGAGTGAGAACGTGTTGGTTTGACTAATTAATATCATGCTGACTGTCACTAACAGTGCTGCTGACTTGCCTCCCTTAGGCTTTCCACATATATATGTAACTGAAGGCTCCTAATGATCCCCAGCAGCGACCTTCCCATCCAGCTACCAGCCAATAACCTGCCTCAGTACCACATGGAAGCTCCTGTCAGCTAAGATGTACAGGTACATGGGTCAATGCATGAACCACGAGTGGGACGCAGAAAGGAATTGGCAGGAATACCAGAGAAGCTCAACACCAGCTACTGACAGACAGAGCAGTTCGGAGCAGATTGCAAGACCAGACTGACCAACCTGTGCACTGCCTGGATCGACTACAAGAAGGCCGATGACTCGATGGCCCACACATGGATCCTCGAGTACCTAGAACTGTACAAGATCAACAGGACCCTAAGAGCCTTCATCAGGAACTCAGCCCTTGGTATTTCTTGCCACATGCCCACTCCACAAGAAGATGTGGAGGGTGAAGGTAACACTGGTCCCAGAGGTAATCGGAGCACTCGGTGCAGTGACCCCCAAGCTAAGCGAGCAGCTCCAGCAGATCCCGGGAACAACACCCAAGATCTCTGTCCAGAAGAGTGCAGCTGAGATACTGTGCAGGACCCTCAAGCTCAAGGATAAAACACCATCCAAAGAAGCTATATATAATAGTAATAATCTTATTTTCATAAAAGTTAATCTATTCGAATAGAATAGAAAGAAATAGCCCTTTTTTTTGCAACTCAAATCTTTATCAATTCTAAAAAAAAGTGCCTTGTTTTCCAATGCATTAAATATTTACATTTACATGTGTTCAGAAATGAAAGTCAGTTTCTTTTTGGATGAGAGATCAACTCACATCCTGCTGACCCTCCACAACCGTGCTGGAGTGTACAACCTACCATCCATCCATTAATTCCCTTTCTTAACCACTTATCCAGCTGGAGCAACAGAGGGTGATCGATTATCCTAGCTGACACTGGGCAAGAGGGGAGGTACACAGACAACAATTACTATTCCTCCACACCTCTGACCAATTTGGAATCATCAATTAAACTAAAACACTCGTTTCTGTTAGGAACTGGGAAAAAATTCAATCTCCACACCTCTAAACCACCCGTGTGCCATCCTAAAGAGATCGCACACAAAAACAGCATCAGGATGCATCGTCTGGTGTCTGGAGTGCAAGACATAAACAACCGAGTGGGATGGATACAGCACCACAGCTCACTGCTGCACAAACACGGCTTCGTGGCCATGCGATCAGGACAACACAAATGTTTCGTCTTGTCACGATCACATTTATTCTGATTGTAGGGATGTGATCTAATTATTTTTCCCGACATTTTCTCTATCTTAAACGGTTCTGTCAAAAAATAAATAAATAAATATTGAGAAAAAGAAAATTACGTCTGGTGAAAACGACAGCAGATAATGCTAACATGTCACCAGGCTGCCAAAGTTATATACAGAACGGCAGTTCGCTGAATAGTTTCCTGTAAACTTTGAAAACTTTTTACTTACTTATTTTCTCGCTGCAAAAAAAAAAAAAAAGATACACATAGTAATCTTAAAGTCTAGTAATGAACCTAAATGGTAGATTTCTGCAGAGTGACACCTTCCAAACCTTTTAGTCAGAGAAATATTCATTAATCCGTTATGACCTTATAGTAATTATAGTAATCCACTCTTTCCAAAGCAGACTTTTAGCAGAAGCGGTTCTTATTCTGGGCGTCAAATATGCTAACGCTAGCATATTTGACGTATAAAGCCTTCTTCACATTTCTGAATTCACAGCATGACAAACTGGCCCAGCTGTCACAGGGAGAGAGGAGTTATTGCAGAGAAACGGCGTTCATTCATGCTCCCAATCACACTTTCAGGCACTTTAGAAGCACAAATGAAACTAAAGCACAGGTCGTTGGGCTGTGGGATGAAAATCCCACGTTAGCGCAGGAAGAATATGCAAGCATCGTACATCTGATCCCCAACAATCCTACTTATGTTCTGGGTAAGATGGTGAACATCTATCGCCGTCAGTTTGATTCACAATACCTCTGCTTATGTTTTCCTAAGTGAACAAAATGGACTAGTCCCATTATTATTAACATTTAAGACATTTTTTAAATGCATTTCTCCTGAGGACCATTTAGCTCTGAGCTTCAATCCACATTGTGATCATCAATGTTAAATGATGGGCGCTTGAGTTATTTTTGGAAAAAGCCACCGCACTCCACACGCCCTCATTTGGCATTGAATTTTTCATTCATCCCTCTTTGAAATTCTTGACACAATTTTCACCCAAAGAAGATCTTTTTATTACCGGTGCTTTATCCTTGTTGGTTCATGATTGTTTTTTAAAAGTGCAGGTTTGATCATTCAGCCCACATTTTCCTCGGCCCGACCGTGTCGTCCCTGAGAAACTAATTAAAGCACCCGGAGCTATTCGGCTCAAATGCACCATTCATTTTATCCAATCCCTGCGAGTCGCTGCTGAGACTGTGCATGCTGATTGTAGTCAGCTCTCATCCTCACCCGGTGCTGTTAAGGAAAGTCATCCCCGTGGTGCAACTCCTGGACATCGATGATGGATGGAACCAAAAGGCAGGGGTGCACTTGCCGTCCGTCCGTCTCTCAAAGCCGTAATCGCTGCAACGATCAGACAAAACAGACGCCGTCATTAAATCGGGACATGGAGGAGACAGCGTTTGGAAAATTCAATTTGAAAATTAGATAAAGGCTGTTACAAGTGTGACACCTGCTTAAAAAATGGCAGATAATACTCACAGGGAAATCAATCAAAAGTTAATAAAATATTCTAAACCGAAAGAGGCTCCACATTGTAAGATCATTTCAGATTGAAATTCAACATGGAAACTTAATGTCATCTAAGTATCGACTTCAAAGGAGCCGCAGCAGCTGCTTCTTTGGTGCTCTTTAAACACAGCCCACGAGTTGTTTGTGCCATAAATTAAAAGGCAGAGCAGCGCTGTGTCCCCAAAATGATAGGGACAAATTGCCCCAATTAGCGCGACATGCACACAGATGCAAAAGTGTTGTGATTGTTAATGAAAGCTATTAGGCTCAGTGATTTATGGTTTTGATAGAGCTTGTTTCAAAAGCGGTCCTCCTCGAGAGACCTGCAGGTATGGGACCAACGTGAGGAAAGAAGGAAAACAAATACGCAGAAAAACAAACATTAAAACTGCTGATAATTCAAAGAAAATATTTTTTTGTCTAATGTAGAAAAGCATCCTCTGTGACTGCAGCTGTGATATCAGGAGTCACCGGCACAAAAGCAGGTGTGAAATATTATCTTTTTTCCCACTGAACACTTTGTCCTTCAAGAGGTGACGATGCCACACAGTTATGGGAATGACTACACAAGCACACACACAGTTATATGTTTGAGCAGCTAACTGGTTTCCATTTAGCAGCAGCAGCCACCGGGAGAATGTGCCACAGCTGCTCTGCAATTATAATCTGGAGGATGTTATCCTTCACGGTGATCTCTTATCTTTTAATCCCTCACTTAAACCCAGTATCCTTAAACCCCGGGACATATTGCAAATGCATCTCTACAACTGATAAGACCAGGGCTCCGTGCCAAATACAAGGAAATACCTCGCGTAACAATTAGCCGCTGCTATTTGTTGTTCTCTGTCCTCCAGGTGATGCCGTCGTACCCTCGGTGATGATGAGTGTCCCACAAAACAGAGCCCACGCTTTCCTTTGAGTTACAAGCTACTGAGGAACCAAACGACTCTGATCCAAGCGCCACAAACACAAGCTTGTTGTGCACGGATGTCAGCAACGCAAACAAACAGATGGCAGCAGTGGTCCAGAGTGATGTCTGGGAGTCCAGCATGAATGATTTTTGTATCCTGACTTATAATTATAAATTATGTCAATTTGTTTTCAATATGTTATTTATTTCCTTTATTTATTGTTGTTCCTTTTGGGGTAGGAACTAAGTTTCATTCTGTGTTGCGCACAGGCCCCTTTAAGTGACGCAAAGTGCAGTCTAGAAAGCATGTGCAAAGAAGCTAAACTATAAGTTAACTAAGTCACAAGAAGGAATAAATAAGCTGTTTTAAAGTAAAAGAAAGCTAAAGCTAAGTAAAGAAGAAGAAATTGGGAATTATTTTCGTTTTTGTTCCTGAAGCGGACCAGCGAGGTATGTTAACTGTGTATCGCGCATTTGTTAACTTGGGTTTAATGTTTAATTGTAATTTTTTTTGTTTGGTCATTCTGTACTTTTATGTAATGATAGTTTGACGGTGAATTTTAAGGTGGTTTGGAGGAGAAGTGTGACTGAAGAATAAATCCATCTGTGAATGAAGAACCGTGGTGTTGTGTATTAACTGGAGGGAAACATACTGACACTACAAACAGCCCCGCCCCTCCCTGAGCCTGGTTCTGCTGGAGGTTTCTTCCTGTTAAAAGGGAGTTTTTCCTTCCCACTGTCGCCAAGGTGCTGCTCATAGGGGGTCATATGATTGTTGGGTTTTTCTCTGTATCTATTATTGTAGGATCTACCTTACAATATAAAGTGCATTGAGGCGTCTGTTGTTGTGATTTGGTGCTGTATAAATAAAGCTGAATTGAACTGAAACACCATACAATGAAAAATGGGACGGGGCTGATAGGTGCACTAATAGTGTGTAATGCTATGAGGAGGACACAGTGTCATTCCTGAACTTAAAGCTCTGGCTAGTTTTTACTTCCATCTGTGGAGGGCAGAAACAATAAGAGAAAAATGAAACACACTCAGTTTTACATTTATTCAACTGTGGCTCTGTCTGCTCTCTTCTCTTTCCCATCACCAACAACCAATGGAGGGTGAATGGCTGAAATCCAGTAACTGTAATAAAGTAGATTATTCTACCATTTGCTGGTAAATTGTATTGTATATGATTAAGCAGAGGATCAATAAGGGGTCCACAACCCTCCTGGGGGACCCTCCCACAGGCCTTAAAATCCTAGGACTGAAGAAGCTTCTCGGATGAAACGTCTTCAAGGAAACTTAAAGAAGTCCAGACGCTTTTCTCTCCGAGCTCCTGAGACCCGCTCTGCCTTACCCTTACAGAAATTACGGTGGCTTTGTAAGTTTGCCAAGCCCAGGCAACTGTGATGTAAACATTCCTAACAACAAGCATAAGATAATTTGGTGAGGTTTGCATTTAGCAGCAATAATTAGACACATCTGCTGTGACTGGTTGGGGGTGAGTGAAGGAAGACAGAAAACACAGTACAGAAAAGAGCCAGAGATTAATAATAACTAATAATTAAATGCAGCGTGGTGTATAAACACACAGTGTGTGAAAAAGGTGAGCAAGAAAGATGCAATGCATCATGGGAAGCTTGCAGCAGCCTACGTTAACCCAATATTATATTATTATATATAACCCAATATTGCAGAGTAACTACAGTGGGGCAAAAAAGTATTTAGTCAGCCACCGATTGTGCAAGTTCCCCCACTTAAAATGATGACAGAGGTCAGTAATTTGCACCAGAGGTACACTTCAACTGTGAGAGACAGAATGTGAAAAAAAAAATCCATGAATTCACATGGTAGGATTTGTAAAGAATTTATTCGTAAATCAGGGTGGAAAATAAGTATTTGGTCAATAACAAAAATACAACTCAGTACTTTGTAACATAACCTTTGTTGGCAATAACAGAGGTCAAACGTTTACTATAGGTCTTTACCAGGTTTGCACACACAGTAGCTGGTATTTTGGCCCATTCCTCCATGCAGATCTTCTCAAGAGCAGTGATGTTTTGGGGCTGTCGCCGAGCAACACGGACTTTCAACTCCCGCCACAGATTTTCTATGGGGTTGAGGTCTGGAGACTGGCTAGGCCACTCCAGGACTTTCAAATGCTTCTTACGGAGCCACTCCTTTGTTGCCCGGGCGGTGTGTTTTGGATCATTGTCATGTTGGAAGACCCAGCCTCGTTTCATCTTCAAAGTTCTCACTGATGGAAGGAGGTTTTGGCTCAAAATCTCACGATACTTGGCCCCATTCATTCTGTCCTTAACACGGATCAGTCGTCCTGTCCCCTTGGCAGAAAAACAGCCCCATAGCATGATGTTTCCACCCCCATGCTTCACAGTAGGTATGGTGTTCTTGGGATGCAACTCAGTATTCTTCTTCCTCCAAACACGACGAGTTGAGTTTATACCAAAAAGTTCTACTTTGGTTTCATCTGACCACATGACATTCTCCCAATCCTCTGCTGTATCATCCATGTGCTCTCTGGCAAACTTCAGACGGGCCTGGACATGCACTGGCTTCAGCAGCGGAACACGTCTGGCACTGCGGGATTTGATTCCCTGCCGTTGTAGTGTGTTACTGATGGTGACCTTTGTTACTTTGGTCCCAGCTCTCTGCAGGTCATTCACCAGGTCCCCCCGTGTGGTTCTGGGATCTTTGCTCACCGTTCTCATGATCATTTTGACCCCACGGGATGAGATCTTGCGTGGAGCCCCAGATCGAGGGAGATTATCAGTGGTCTTGTATGTCTTCCATTTTCTGATGATTGCTCCCACAGTTGATTTTTTCACACCAAGCTGCTTGCCTATTGTAGATTCACTCTTCCCAGTCTGGTGCAGGTCTACAATTCTTTTCCTGGTGCCCTTCAAAAGCTCTTTGGTCTTGGCCATGGCGGAGTTTGGAGTCTGACTGGTTGAGGCTGTGGACAGGTGTCTTTTATACAGATGATGAGGTCAAACAGGTGCCATTCATACAGGTAACGAGTGGGGGACAGAAAAGCTTCTTACAGAAGACGTTACAGGTCTGTGAGAGCCAGGGATTTTCCTTGTTTGAGGTGACCAAATACTTATTTTCCACCCTGATTTACGAATAAATTCTTTACAAATCCTACCATGTGAATTCATGGATTTTTTTTTCACATTGTGTCTCTCACAGTTGAAGTGTACCTCTGGTGCAAATTACTGACCTCTGTCATCATTTTAAGTGGGGGAACTTGCACAATCGGTGGCTGACTAAATACTTTTTTGCCCCACTGTATATGCTTTAGCAAAAAGGAAAGTTTGAAGCCTGATCTTGAAAGTAGAGATAAAAGTAGAGAAACTGGAAGCTGGTTCCACAGAAGAGGGGCCTGAAAACTGAAGGCTCTGCCTCCCATTCTACTTTTAAATACTCTAGGAACAACAAGTGATATTGTACATGAACTATAAGGCTTTAAGATAAGATGGGGTCTGATTATTCAAGATCTTGTATGTGAGGATTCAATTCTGGGCCAAAACAGGAGAAATCTGCTCTCTCTTTCTAGTCCCTGTCAGGACTCTTGCTGCAGCATTTTGGATTAACTGAAGGCTTTTCAGGGAGTTTCTAGAACAGCCTGATAATGATGAATTACAGTCGTCCAGCCTGGAAGTAATAAATGCATGAACTAGTTTTTCAGAATCTCCAATAAACCTTTAATATAATTACTGGAAAGTCTTTTGTAAAGAATTCATATTCTCCAATAAGATTAAATGCAATATGTTTTTGCACTACAGGCTGGATGTGGTTACATTAGGAACATTATGGTTTAGGTTCAAAATACCTCACTGCAACATTAAAATTATATTTAAAGCTACCTAGTGCAGCTAAAGCACCGGGTACAAAACATTACTAAATACACAGTAAATCATATAACGTGTAATGTTTTTAAAATACTATCAGCAGGTTTTATCAGCTATGACAAAATGTAAAATTCATAAATACAATCTAAGAATGGATAAACTAATGAATATGATGAATCCCAGTGCTGCTAATGATGATTAACAATAATGAATTATCATTGTGTGTTCACAGTAAAATTCATAACCTGTTAACATCCACCAGATCTCAGTTCGGGTTAGGCTACATTTTGGCCACATGCCAAACAGGTTTTACAGGTTTAACAGGTTTATTTACAGGGTTGTTCAAGGTCAAAGGCAATAACAAAGTGGATGGTAAAGTGTTAAGAGTTCCAGCAACTTTGGTTTAATATTGCAGGCTTCCTAGTGCGTGCACACACACACACACACACACCCCGAAAAGGGCTCACAGGAGTCAGACTTCTTAGCAAAAACAAAAAACCCAGCAAACACACAGAGAATCCAAACACTCTGACAATGTCGAGTGTTTGCTCCAGCTGCTTTTTCTTTTTCTTGTTCTTCTTCTGACCTCTCCGCAGCTTTTACAATCAGAATGATGATCTGAATGCACTGTGTGCCAAACACATTTCGCTTTTCCAAGAGCAGCTCTATAAATTCTCTATAGGCTCCTCTTGTTTAGGCTTTTTCTGTTTACTTCTTCATTTACATTCCTGTTATTTCAGTTATTCTATTATATGTGGTATACAGTCTGACAATGTCTAAGGCAGGACAGGGAGAGAATAATGGGAGAGGATTGGGGAAGACATAATAAAAGAACAGAGTACAAAAAGAAATACACAATGCATCGCCAACTACAGCACCTGTAAGAGAACGAACACACAACACCTGGAACACAAACACTCAAAAACTCACAGGTAGACCCGGCACAGCCACATGAATGGCTCCACCCACTGTGAGCCAGGAAACAACTGGCTCAGTAGGCACCCCCATTTCCCACACCCAGCCACAGGGGGGGGTGTAGGGTCTGCAATGACACCACCCAGTCCGGGGCCTCCACCCAAGACAGTGGTAGAGTCTTGGGACACACACAGGAAAAGGACAAGACACCCTGGTCTGGGTCTGGGACAAGCTGCACTCAGCAATGTATGCTTCCTCACCTGAGAAAGCCCACCCAAGGGGGCGCAGACCAACCCCACGCAAGAAGGGTCTTGGCCCCAGGCCCTGTAGCCGGACCCACCCAGAAGAGGCCAACCCGCCACCACAAGCACCCCAGGCCCCACACCCCAAGACCGTTAGAGAGCACCAACCCCAGTCCCCCACCGCCACCAACTGAGGCAGAGACCCAGGCACAATTCTCCAGCTCCCAGGGAGCCACCAGAGCCCAGTAGTCCCAGATTATACTTATTCAAATCTGCTGAATTATTAATGCACAGTTTAAAAGTGGGGATTGTAAAGTGTTAGCACATACAAAGTGGACCGAATGAAAATTAAATACTGACCATTCAAAGTCAGCCTCTGTGCAGTCGCATGGTGCCGACGTCATGGTCACCGAGTACGTCTTTCCCATGACGCACCTGGACGTGGGCTTCAGCTTTCGGTAGATTCTTTTGACTCCCATCAGACACGGCTCACCCTGCAGGGTCCAAAAACAAAGCCGAGCGGAAAGAAACAGAGTTTGAAACTGAAGTGATTTTGTAACTCCGTATCCACAATAAATAACTTACAGGATACAATCAGCCATGTGTGCAAAGAACGCCGTTCTCGTTCAGCGAATATTTACGGGCTCGTGGCGTGTGGCGTGCTCAGCTCAGCGACTGTTCCCCCGTTGCAAGCGTCACACTGTCGAATGTGCTGCTTGAGTTCTTTTTTAAGGGATTTTTTTGTGATATTGAGATGAACGACTGTGAAGGAGTTTCAGCTGCAAACGCTGCCAGAACCCAATCCATTTTTAGCCACGTGTCTATGTGTGGGAAGTGAATATAAAATCAGTCGAGTACAAAAAGATGTGAAGATATCAGCAGCCTGTTTCCACTGCATCCTTCGTCCTACACTGCTGCTCTCGTTTTATTACCACAAGATTCTGTCTTTGTGCATTAGGTGTCACTAGTGAGATGGCTAAAAAAAGTCTTGCCAGCATCCACAAACACAACTGCCAGCTCCTTCCCTAACTTAAACACAAAACCTCTGTTTTCAGCTGGTGTTTATTTTTTATACCCACACTACCTCTACGTTTGGACAGTTTAGCCCTGTAATTGGCTTGGACTCTTGTCATCTTCCATGCTATATGTTTTGATCATTAGCCTGCTTTGAGCATATGGGTGTCTAAACCAATTACAGAAGTGGGCCGTGAATAAAGGCGAGCTTTAAATGTCTGGCTCTGCTTCAGGCCCGGCCAGGCTGAGGAGCTTTCGGAGCAGGTCTAACGTATGCTGGGAGGTTCACTTAAAGCGTGAGGGAGGAATCGTAAAGAGCTCCAGCTCCAGCTTCACAACACAGCAAAGCCGAAAGCGTACAGCGAGGAGCTCTGAATCAACCAAACTTAAGAACTTGTGTTTGGAGGAGATGGTCTCCACAGACTTCAGACTTCCTTCAATGAATTTACTTCTCATTTGGAAATAATAGCTCATTAAGTAACAAGTTTAATTCCTTTTGGAGTGTTTTTTCATGCAAGGCTGAGTCCTGCCTTTTACTTACTACCATTTTATTCCATGATTCCCAGTTTGAAAGCTCTGACCCTAACATTTCAGAATATTGGAATTTTGGCTTTTCAAGACATGCAGTCAAAGGGAAAACTGTATGGAGCCCCGCAGGGGACATGGGAGAAAAAAAAATTAAGACGGACTTTTGCGAGATCTCGCAAAACAAACTCGGGATCTCGCAAAACTTTTGCGAGATCTCGCAAACGTTTTAGCCGCATTCTTCGGACGCTGGCTCGAAGCCGACCGGGAGGTCGAGGCACGATGTGCCGGGAAAGCGGTGTTCCTCCCGGCTGTAGTAGGTCTCGACCTCCCGTTAGCTCGAAGCTAATGGGAAGAATGCGGCTAAAACTTTTGCGAGATCCCGAGTTTGTTTTGCGAGATCTCGCAAAAGTCCGTCTTAATTTTTTTTCTCCCATGTCCCCTGCGGGGCTCCGTAAAACTGTCTATAATTTAAAGTTATTTAGTTTTTCTGCTAAACATAGCACTTGGGGTTAGTATAGCTAGGGTACTTAGACCTGGTTTCATAATGTGTTTTACTGAAGCAGCTCATTAGTATACTTTTTAAATTAAAAACCAATTTAATAGTCTGCCTCTTTAAAATGTTATTTAATTAAAAACAGTTTTGAAATATAATTAAAGGCTAAAACATTTTGTACAGGGTGTAAAAAGAATCAAAACTCTATCCTGATGTGATTAAACGCCGTACCTGGTTGTGCAGGTGCCATGTCTGATAATCTGCCTCTATACACCTCCTGTTGAAAATGGACCTGAAGTCTATTTTCACCAGTTGCCACTCCGATCGATGACTGACATGTCCGAATATCCTGAAAAAAAGAAAGCAGACGCACACGCTGCGCTCGTTAAATGCAAAACACGATTTGGATAATGATCGAACTAAAACGATGTTAAAGGAAAAGTCTGGCGAGCAAATCCCTCACGAAGATCAAAGCCGCGAGTGAATTCATCCTGCTAATAAGCATTGTCTGATGAATCTTATCATCTAGGCCACAGAGCTGATGCTTTTTTGACCACACATGATTAAAAACACATCTGTGAGGCTCATTGCTGCGCTGAATGTCGTGAGCCTCATTATCGTGAAAGGAAGCACCGAGGTCTATTAACGTTGATCCCGCGCATTCAGCTTTCGGATGCTCCAAATACACTTCAGAGCATCAAACTGAAAGTGCAACCAGAAATAAACAACTTCATTAGCTAGCATTTGATACTACCAGCAGTGGAAAGCTGTTTAAGGAGATTACAGAGAGCCTTTAAAAGTGAAATACTAAAAGCTGATAAAGACTGTGAGTTAGAAAGAGACAAATGCTCCAACAGATGATCTGCTGTTGCAAGCATGGATATATAAGATTTACAGGTTTGTGTCAGGGCACTGGGTCTGATTATAGTGTTTTTGTGACTCTCACATTATAAAGAAGGTTTAAGTTCAACGTTTACAGTTCAGCCTTCAGTTTAGTTCTTTCTATGTTTTGAGTTTTTCTTGTCTTTGAAGTCTAGAGTTGTCTATTAGGTCCTCTTTGAGTCCTTGTCCTTGTGTCCCTCTCTCTTGGGATCTCTCGGGTCTTAGCCTTGTTGTTATGTCTCTTCTCCCTTTTCTGTTCTCATGTTCCCCACCCTGCCATGTCTCCCTCGTCCCTCCCTCTCTCCTCTCTGTGTCTCTCACTCTCTAATTCCCCGAGTCCTCGTCACGTCTTTGGCCGTATCCCAATTCAGGGTCTGCAGCCTTAAAGGCCGCATTTTAAGGCCGATTACGTCACCGCGACGCGACGAAGGCTGTCCCAATTCAAAGGCTGCTCGAAATGCGGCCCTCAAATGTGTCCTTCATTTCCCTGAATTTTAAGGACGTGGCGGTGTAGACTTCGTGGCCCAACATATCCCAGAATGCATAGCGCGGCAGTGGGTGTGGATAAATTAATAAAAAAACGGCGGATGAGGCGCGCCCGAAGAGTAAACTTTAAGTAAGTACTGAATATTATGTCACTTATTTATGTGCAAATGTTTAATAACGAAGAACATTAAAACATTCCTGTTGGCCACATGTCGGCAAAGTTATGTGACATTAGTGACGTTTGTACTAACTTGGTTTTAAAGCCTTTACTTTAAAATATACGCCGTTCAATAGCTGAGCTTAATCTTACAGAGAATGATCAAAGCTCATGTAGAAACAAACAAACAATTTCTGTCAAACAAAGCTGTATGAAACGTTTCCAGCTGTTAGTATCATGGTTGCTAGGCAACCTAGGCAGCGCAACGGAGGCTAGACCGTCCCATTTCACAAGCCTCGCACTTCCGGCCTTAGCGGTCTTTAAGTACGCGGCCCTTGTGGATCGTTGAGGCTGCAGACCCTGAATTGGGATACAGCCTTTGTGTTTGGCCTCCCGTTTCTATTTCTAAGTCTGTTTCTCGCCCCGGTCCCAGTGTTGAGCCGTGCATCTAGTCTCCATCTTAGTCTGTTTCCTGTTTTATTTTGACAGTCTTGCGTTCTGTGTTCAGTTTTCCTTCCATCCATCCATCCATCTTCATCCGCTTTATCCGGGGCCGGGTCGCGGGGGCAGCAGCCTAAGCAAAGAGGCCCAGACCTCCCTCTCCCCAGCCACCTCCTCCAGCTCATCCGGGGGAACACCAAGGCGTTCCCAGGCCAGCCGAGAGATATAATCTCTCCAGCGTGTCCTGGGTCTGCCCCGGGGCCTCCTCCCGGTGGGACATGCCTGGAACACCTCACCCAGGAGGCGCCCAGGGGGCATCCTTACCAGATGCCAGAACCACCTCAGCTGGCTCCTTTCGATGTGGAGCAGCAGCGGCTCTACTCTGAGCCCCTCCCGGATGGCCGAACTTCTCACCCTATCTCTCAGGGAGATGCCAGCCACCCTTCGGAGGAAGCTCATTTCCGCCGCTTGTATCCGCGATCTCGTCCTTTCGGTCACTACCCACAGCTCGTGGCCATAGGTGAGGGTAGGGACGTAGATCGACCGGTAAATTGAGAGCTTCGCTTTTACACTCAGCTCCCTCTTCACCACGACGGACCGGTGCAGCGTCTGCATTACTGCAGCTGCAGCCCCAATCCGTCTGTCGATCTCCGGCTCCCTTCTCCCATCACTCGCGAACAAGACCCCGAGATACTTGAACTCCTCCACTTGGGGCAGGACCTCATCCCCGACCCGGAGTGGGCACTCCACCCTTTTCCGGCTGAGAACCATGGCCTCAGATTTGGAGGTGCTGATCCTCATTCCCGCTGCTTCACACTCGGCTGCGAACCGCTCCAGTGCGAGCTGGAGGCCCTCACCCGATGAAGCCAACAGAACCACATCATCCGCAAAGATCAGAGATGAGATCCTGAGGCCACCAAAGCGAAAGCCCTCCGCCACTTGGCTGCGCCTAGAAATCCTGTCCATAAAAATTATGAACAGAACCGGTGACAAAGGGCAGCCCTGGCGGAGCCCATCACCCACCGGGAACGAGTCCGACTTATTGCCGGCAATGCGAACCAAGCTCTTGCAACGGTTGTATAGGGATCGAATGGCCCGTAGCAATGGGCCAGACACCCCATACTCCCGCAACACCTCCCACAGGACACCCCGAGGGACACGGTCGAATGCCTTCTCCAAGTCCACAAAACACATGTAGACTGGTTGGGCAAACTCCCATGCACCCTCAAGTATCCTCGAGAGGATGAAGAGCTGGTCCAGTGTTCCGCGACCAAGACGAAAACCGCATTGTTCCTCCTGCATCAGTTTTCCTTCCTCCTGTGTCATTATGTCTATTCGTCCCAGCTGTGTTCCCCAGTGTTTCCACTTCCCTCGTCATCCTCGTGTGTTTATAATATGTGGTCATTGCCGGGTTTGTCTGTTCTTATCACGTTCCAGGTCTCCATGTCTAGGTTCCTCGTGTCACCATCCACGTTCCCTGTGTCCAAGTTTAATGTCTAGGTTAGCTCCCAGTTCAGTTTATCTTAACTCTGACTTTGCCTTTTGCCCTTTGTTTTCTCTGTTTTGCCATTAGTCCGAATAAATCTGCACTTTTGTTAAGATCAGTCCCGCCTGCGTCGTGTGCATTTGGCTCCTCACTTAAAACACACAAGATCTGCTGCCTGCGATCCATCATTGGAAGAACCAACAGGTTTTTATCCTGCAACGTTAGAGTTGGGTAGTTGTACAAATCTATCCGCTATCTGCAAATCCATCATGTTTGGTTTTTGGGGCATTGTATTTTTAATTTACTAATCTAGCAGTCTGCCTCTTTGAAACTTTATTCATCCATCCAATGATCCACTTTGTTAACCACTTATCCAAGTAAGCGTCATGGGGATGCTGGAGCCTATCCCCGCAGGTGTAGGGCGAAACGTAGGGTACACCCTGGGCAGGCTCCTCATCCATCACAGATGAGAGCATATCTTTGGACTGTGGAAGGAAAGCAGAGCACCAGAAAGAGAGGCTACAAGAGGTTTGAGCCAGAATTCAGCTCGGTATCTTGCAAAGCACAACTGCTTATTATTCACTTGATCACTTGATAGCATGACTGAAGTCACCTGTCTAGCTAGTTTTGTAAAGTTTAACTCTTGGAATCCATCCAGTCAACAGTGACTTGTCTAGGCTTAGGCTTTCGCAACATGCTAAACGATTTCAGGGACTAAATGTTGGATTTCACGTGAACCGTCATTCATTTTGTAGGTACAGATTTTCTGTTAAACGTGTTTCGATGTAAGTAGTGCAAAGAGGTGAAAAATCTATGAAAAGGAGAGCACATTAACCAAACCCAAACCCAACCCTAACCCTAGACATACTGCCAGAGACATGGTGGAAGTTAAAACAACAAGAGTCCCTGTTGCATGGCTTTGTCTTGCAGCAAGTGACCACCAGTTGCTGGATTCTAGTAGGGAGCTGGGAAATTGGAAAACACATTAGACTCGAGAAGACATCCAACTTTTCATTCAAAGCACATGTGACAGAAATAGTTGTGCAGCAACTACAGAGAGTCAACA
Source organism: Neolamprologus brichardi (assembly GCF_056152115.1). NCBI lineage: Eukaryota > Metazoa > Chordata > Actinopteri > Cichliformes > Cichlidae > Neolamprologus > Neolamprologus brichardi. Next base: position 35,380,760 of record NC_142109.1, on the reverse strand, counting down.
GAAAGTTCAACCTCAGCTTAGTCACCTCCACACAGCTTCCCTATCCAATAAAGGGTTTGTTGATTTTATTTTATGGTGTCAGCACCGACTGAAATGAAACATGGAAAATGACATATGTCGTGTCCAAATTCATGGGCTGCATCCTTCTGAGGCCGCATTTGTAGACTGATTACGTCACAGCGACGCGCCGAAGGTTGTCCAAATTCGTAGACTCCTCCGAATGCAGCCGACAAATGCGTCCTCCTTTTCCCCGAATTTGAAGGATGGGTCGGGTGTGTCCTTCGTGGCCTACCATATCCCAGAATTCATAGTGCGGCCCAGCCAAACTCCAGTTTCCAACAATGGCGGCCGCTACTAAGTTTTAAAATTACTCTTACTAATCTTTCTGGGTCACAAAATAAACTTTTAACATATTTTCAGGCGAGAAAGTAGCTGTGTAAACATCAAATATCTGCTCGGTTTATCAAGATATCGCATATTTGTTAAAGTGCTCCGACGTTTTCGGAGACGTCTGCTACCCACCAGCTCGATAGCTAGCCGGGAGCTCGAGGGTTACTGATGCGGCCGAGAACGGCACAACTCCCGGTACATCATTTTCAGATCATCATAAACGTAATATATAAGTTACTTAGACAACCTAAAATGTTATTGTTGGGCTTTTTCAGTGTTTTGTTTGTTCGTGAGTAAATCGGTTTGGCTGAGATTAAAGTTATTAGATTAGATAAAATAAAACTTTATTAATCCCCCGGGTGGGTTCTTCCGGATTTTTTACACAGCTGGATAAACGTCAAACAGAAAACCGATTAAACAGAAGTGTGAGATGGTCGAGAATTTACGCCAGTGTCCTGTTATATTTTAGATAGCAAGGAGCAGACGGCCAAGTTTATTAAACTCCACCGAGACAACGGTGACGCTAATCAGAAGGCTAGACCGTCCAATTTCCCCAGCCGTTTACTTCCGGCCTACCCGACCTTCTGAGGACCCGGCCCACGTAGACCGCGAAGGCCGGGTCCTCAGGAGGATGCAGCCCATGAATTTGGACACGACCATATTGTGCAATAAATTGTTCTGCTCGGTTAGTCTTTACATGGGATTCGTTAACAGTGACTAACACTTGAAATGTTCCCAATCTAAAAACGAAATCCACAGTATATAATTTCCAGCGTTACGCTGTTACTAAAAACCCTTTCTTTTAAATCAGAACGAAAAGCCATATTTTTTCATGTTCTGGTCAGGAACAAAACACAATCCAAGGTTATGAGACTAAGTGGATAAATATTCCATCTCTAGCTAAATTGAGTGGCTGCGTGTCTTTGCACTGACCCCTCCTCACCATTCATACCACAGCATATTTATCACAATCAATCTGTCAATTAGCTTCTGAGGCACCCAGCCGTGACAGGCACTTACTGTAAAAATGAGTACAAATTGATAAGAAAACAGTGCATGATGGTCTTATGAAAACTAATGGTGTGTCTGCCAGCTGAGAGGCATTCGAGAACTTATTCCACCAGCGTCGCCTTTAGCTCCCCACCCTCGAGTCCCACCAAAAAAAGCTGCATTTCTCTTTTCTCTCTCTCCAGCTGTGCCCTATCACTCTCCTGTAAGGCTGACTCCACAGCCAGCTGTCAGTCTGTCATTTATGGCAGGTATCATGAAACATTGATGTAACGGCTGTGGTAACACGTCCCAAAGTCCTAAATCTCTGCTGCAATAAGGGAGCAGTGCTGCGTCATACCATATGCACGCACTTCTGCTCTGGGCTGTTCTAATAATAAATTTGAAAGAACACAGAAGGAATCTTCATAAATCTGATTTCCGAGGGCACGCTAAATCATCCCCACGCCTCTCTCCACTTTCTAATGCAGTTAAAACTTTATAAAAAAATGAAGCTTCTCGTTTTCTCAGGCATTTTTTGATCATTTTGATCATTCTTCATGCTCTTCAAATGGGCAGTCACGTTGTCGCTGAAGCATTGATCTCCTGTGATCGTAATCAGACAGCCAGTTTTGATGTTGGCTACACCTTGACAGAAACCTTTTTTTTTTATTCATGAAAAGGAAAACACACAGTCAGGAATCCTGAATAGAGCGGAGCTGTAGATGGAAGCGGCACAGGCTCGGGTCACGACGCGAGAGAGCACGCATTTACAGACACCAGCAATTTGCTGTTCTACTCACGTCATGATGAGAGTCTCCTCCCCCGGCTCTCCGAGCACCCCGTCCACAAACAAGGGCGTGTTGGTGAAGCTGTATTTGTTCCACTGCCGTCCTTCGTCGAAGCTCAACCTGGGAACACAAACAGCTGCTTCACGAGGGGCCGCTGCTAATCCCTCAACTGTGTGCGCACACTAATGACCCTGAGAGTTGTCTAACGACTTTATTTTATATTCCGCGCAGGGCTGAAGGTTCTCCGCTCGGAGAGAACGCCGATCATTACAGTCTCAAACCCAGAAAGCCGAATGACAATCATCCGAGGTTTTCTAAACAGTCGTACCGTCCCTTCGCTCCAAGACAAACTCGTTTGCCTTTACTTGACTAACTTAGGACTTGCAGTTCCCTCAGAGAAAATGAGTCATGCTGTGACAAATGGCGTCTCTGTCATAATGACTCACCACAGGTGTCGGATGGGAAGCGGAGTGTGTCTTATTGCCACCAAGGCCCCTCCTTGGTCAAGATACAGCACTGCGTACTCCTCGTCAAAAATCTGCTGGGACAAAAACGCTTGAAGTACTCTTACTTGTCTACACATTTGCACACACACACACTGTCATTTTTCACAACAGACACACACACACATGCAAATCATGGCCCTGCTTTGCTACATTACCTTCCAAATAATTATTTTTCATTGCTGTCTTTAATTAGAAACAAGCCCCATAAACTGAAGTGAATCGAGTGATGTAGAGGCCGTCTAATGTGCGGTTTATGCAGCCAATGAATTCAGCCGGTCTATAGAATTAATATGATTGGTGACCTTAAAAAAAAGCTGGCTGCTGTCTGAGGACTTATATTCTAAACTTGAGGATAGGCGACGAGCGAGGAGGAGGATGTTTTCAGCGAGAGGACGGGAGGTCAGTCGGTTCATCGTGCTCCATATGGCGAGCGGCTGTTTGTTCGAGATTTAACGGCGCACATCGTTGGAAAAATTAATTATCAGACATGAGGCTGTAATATTAATGAATATAACATATTTGCTGCACTGCGCGATTGTGTAATTGCAGGAAGTTGAGCTTCGCCAACAGCAGTGACTTGGCAAACTTTGTGACTCTTAAATTAAAATTGGTTTGTGCTTGGAAACAAGAACAACTGATCTGATTAGAACGTCGCGGCGCCCGAATAGAAGCCGTGGGGTTTGTTTCTGAACAATGATGTTGATTTTTTAATTGGTGTTATTTATATGTGGATGAAAATTTAAGGGGTTTTTCGGGCTCTTACCTTTTCTGATGAGGTATTTGATTATTTGTTTGACAAACTTTTAAAGTCAATTTCAAGATTTTGACATTTTTAAAGGACTTTTTACTGTTTTGTTTCATTTCTTCATAATCTGCATCCTTGTCTTGATGTTCTTGGGTTCAGTATGGGTATAAAATATGAGCTCAGGAGTCAATTCATGCTTAGTCAAAGGAGCTTGCAAAGAAAAGCGTCTGGACTTCTTTAAGTTACTTGAAGACGTTTCACCTCTCATCCGAGAAGCTTCTTGACCCAGGATGTGAGTGACATTTTGGACAGAGAGGACAGATGGTTTGAAAGAGGAGTGAAAGAAGCATCTATGTTCACTGTGAGCGACCATCTTTGAACAGAGGCGGTGGTTTACGACACCAACTCTCTGCCATCTATAATCCAGTTTTGAGATCCTTCCCAGACGCCTTAACACCCACTCACATCCTGGGCCATCTGACCTCAGGAATTCGCATGATAAGGTGGGGCCACGTCACAAAGAGCTCACCCGAAACTCTGGCTGATTGGGACCCACACCCAGTTTCACACCTTGGCTCAGGCGATTAGAGGATCATCAGGGGGTCCTTTTGTCCCTCTGTGGGGGGAAACTCCCACTAGGTTTAAATCTGGGACTCTCCACCATTTGACCTTAGAACTGAAGAAGCTTCTCGGATGAAGGTGAAACGTCTTCAAGCAACTTAAACAAGTCCAGACACTTTTCTTTGCAAGCTCCTTTGACTACGATGACCTGGATGACTGAGAACCTTCACAGACATTCATGCTTAGTGTTGGATAAATGTTTGGCCTTGGTGGATGAATGCAGTCGTTTCTTATTTTTATTTTACTAATGGTGCTTATAGAGTTACTCTAACTTTGCACTCTCCACCTCCAATGTTAGGTTTTGTTTTATGGAAAACTTAATCACCTCATACTCATCACTGCACATTGGTTTGTTTACATGTGTGAGGCTTTTTTAAATGAAACTCAGAAGCTAAATGGGATGGCGGATAACCACATGGATGATTATGATCAGGGCTGCAGGTCATTTCAGACCGACAGCCAGCCATGTTTACTGGAACTGGAGTCCACAGACAAGCGAAACCAAACAGAAGAAGACAGGCAGATGTTCTAATGCGATACACAACGTTCAATGCTCAGGTCCCAACTGCTCACTTGAAGCCAAGCTTGAAATCCATGTTGGTGAATGAAAGTCAGCTCTGGAAATACTTTCATATACACTGTGAGCCGCCTTCCTACACATTGTTTTCACCTTCCCAGAAATCACCCAAGAGAAAAATACAAAGACCAAACAGTCAGTTCTCCAGTGGGTTGGTGAGCCACACAGACACACAGTGTATGGTAAGTGGATCAGCCTGCAACTGTCCTCTATATTTCTGTATTTATCCACCGACATAAAACCACCTCTGGGGGGTAAATAAAGCCAATGCACAAGTACCCAACACTCAAGTCACTGAACTGGGCCTCTCCACTGTGTTTGTGTTCTTGACAAATAACATGGCGCAGTGCATCCAAGAAGTGAACATTGGAATATTCTTTTTGTTGTTACCTGATACTGATTATCAGATATTTGTGTCTCTGAGATTCCAAAACTAGTGAAGGACACGTTGGCTCGACTTTCATACATCTTTTATATAAAAGTATATGCTAACAGAAAAACTTTAAAATAATTTTAATGAATTTATGAATATTTTTATGAACTCCTTTACCTAAATTTTCAGAGGGATGGTTATCCACTAGTCTGCAATGACGGAATAACAACATTAAAAGTTTGAATATTCCATACAACCAAACTATCTCTAAACTTTATATAAATGTTGTTAAACTGAAACACGGAGCTAAAGCGTGAGAGGACTCGTTCTGTTTAACAGTCTGGTCACTCGTGATCAGCTGGAAAAGAAAGTAATGTTCTCAGTCAGTAAAGCTACGTTCACACTGCAGGCGAAAGCGCATCAAATCCGATTTTTTTTGACCCTATGCGACCCATATCCGATCATGGTATGACAGTGTGAACGGCCCAAATCCAATAATTTCAAATCCGATCTGGGTCACTTTCGTATGTGGTACTGAATCCGATACATATCTGATGTTTTAGAAAGCTGCTGTTTGAACGGTCAAGTCGCATTAAATCCGTCTTTTACGTCACCGACACAAGACAGACGCCAATTATCAGCCGGAGAAGACATCGCGAACGCTTCCTGGCCATCCAGCAATAAGGATCATTATTAGGTTATTTACATTATTATGTAAATAACAAAATAACTTAAAGCAAAAATTGGGAAACGTAAAGTCCGAAGTCTTTATATTAAGGGCCATCAGTCAAACAATACTGTTGGTCTGGGTCTAAACAGAGCGCGTTGTGTGTGATGTCTTCTTTTGTGCATGCGGCCGCTTTGAGCGTTCACACTAGAGCGCGTTTGCTGTCGCATTTTATTTGTAGTGTGAACGAGCAGACAAAACAATCGGATTTGATCAAAAAATCGGAATTGAGCATTAAGACCTGCAGTGTGAACGTAGCCTTAGAGCTTAGATACTTTTTCCTCAAATGTGACACATATGCAGAATTCGTTTACCAGCGAGACATCACAACAGTCCAAAAACAAAGTTGCCTCACCTGTCTCCACGTGTTTCCTGCGTCCGAGGTGATGAACACACTGACATTGCTGGTGGTCAGTTCTGCCCCAATGGAGCCTGGACGTGAGGCCAGTTCGCAGAAAGGATAGAAAACAAACTTGATCAAGTGCTTCGAGGTGGAGAAACAGTTTGATGCACAAAAGGGAAATTAATTTCTGACAAAATACAACTTTTACACATTTTGTTCAGGCGAGGTGGTTCTACAGCAGGAGGCACCAGCTTGCAGCTGCAGACAGTTGCTGTAATTACAGTCCTCTGAAAGATCTATTGTGCAGTGCAACATTTGCCCATACCCCTAAATTAACCAATAAATCCAGATTACTGTATCCCTCATTCAGCAGTTCTGACCACATTAAGACAAGCTTCCCTAATTCTGTGCAGACGGCTGTAATTGCTTTAATTTAGCCCGTAATTGGCGCCAGGTGGTGGTTTTTCCAGTTGTTCCCGACTCTGAATGCCTCTTGATAAACAATAGGCTTCACACTCATCATAACATACGAGCTACACGAGTGCCGGATGTTTAGATTTCTGCTGAGCTCCAGTTGATGTTGTCACCATGCTGGTGTGATGTACACGTGTGCTGTGGATACAGTGCATCTGTATCATGCGCTAACAGTGTAATATAATTCACAGAACTATAATTGTATACGTGCTAATGTTTAGCATCTCCTCTAGCCTCGTGTCGTCTTGTGCTTCATGACTCTTTCTTCTTTTAGTGATTGATAGTGATTTCCTCGAGTCTTCCACCTTGACAGTGGTTCAGGGTTGGGTTTAATTAAAAACACAAGATTAGGGAGAACTCAGATGTCTGAAAGACGTCGTTGGTAACCAATTAATATTCTAAAATACACGTTTGCTTTTATCACTGTTCTGCTTCCTGTCTTTGACAGTTATAAAGTCTCCAGTTTGGGGGCTCGGGGTCCCATATGGCACTACGGGCGGTCGAAATAACAGATTTACTTTCATTTTGACTTCAAATATAAGCAACAAATGCTGTAATGAACAATTTAGAGTTGAGATGAAATCTTGGGATGCTATTATTATAAAGGTCTCATTTTCTCTACCCAACAGTTCTGTTTTAATGTGTCACAAAGTGCACTGTAACCCAGACATAGACAATAAAGATCTACTAGATCTCTTAGCCCTCACATTGCACAACTTATAAGCATAGAGTCTTGCGAAAGTACTGTAGTCTACTGCCTACAAATTCCACAGGACTCCAAACAACAGTGACCATGTGACCATGTGGATTATAGTCCAGTTTCCTGCTACCGACCAATAAATGAACTTGTAATAGCAGTTAAATCTCAGCTAAATAAAGGCCCACTAAATGTTGATCCCTTAAACAGTGAGCTCAGTGTTTGTTCTCACTACTATAAAGGCTATTTTGCTATAATATTGTCTGCCCTTGGAGTTTCCTACCAGGAGGGCAAAGACGGAAAATCTGACCTAAACCTATAGTAGTGGCTTTCCCCTGCTCCCCTCCCGTATGAGCTCTTCACCCTCTTTATGGTTGAGTCAGGGCCTCCTACAGAGGAAGCTGTCCTGTTGATACTATCCTCAATCAGTCATGACCCACAGCTTGTGGTCAAACATGAGGATAGGAGCTGACCAATAAATCGACAGCTTTGCCTTCATGCTTTTAACCACAGAGACTGGACCAGTGATTGATCGCATCAGTACTAATCCATCCGTCAACCTCCCGCTCCTCTCTGATGAACAAGACCACAAAATGTTTAAAAGCCCATCCCATGTCACACTGTGAATGGGCTAATGTTCATAACATAACATTAATCACAAGTGTATGAATAGATCATTTTAGCTTTTAATGTGTCTTTCAGCTCATGGACTTGATGACCCTACCTTAAAGCTAACCTTTCCTTATAACTCTAACACAATGCCACGATGCATCCATATCATCTGCCACCTTTTTACTATGGCAGAAGAAATATATGACTGAGATAATCATTCAGAACCAGGACTTGGAATAAGTTTTACTGTTTTAGGACTATTTCCAAACATTTTAATTCCCAAAATAACTTCCAAATGATGGTCTGGGACAGAAAAGAAGAAATAAGTAATCATTCTCATTCATTTCCATCATTCTGTAGCTGAAATAATGACATAGACTGAAATAAATAAGTTAATTGTTTTACTCCCAAATCAGTGAAACCGACTTATCCCACAGTGGTTCATAAAGGTCATGGCATTCATGCTGGTAGGGTAAACTTGGCCTTCTCCAGACACCCGAGGCCGGTGCCTGCATGTTATTGACAGAGCCGGTCCACACGGGAGTAAATATCACAGGTGTGAATCCACCTGCGGGCTGCTGATCTCACATTACCTTGTTTTCTTCTTCACAGTGAATAAATTAGAGTCCTTGCCTATTTTTCACGTGTTCTCGGGAACAATGCTGCTCTGAGGGCTTTTTCTGTTGTCAAGTTATCTGTTTGCGTTTTAAGGTGAGCTGATGCCAGCATGTCACATGCTTGCTGGAGTCATGTGCCGATGCTAAATGCAACAAACACTACAGTGCAACTGCATAGAAGAACAAGTCATGGAAAATGCACAGAAATGATTAATAACTAAGAGAAACAGACAGATATCTTAAAGTTAACACAGAAGAAAGAAGAAAAACAGCATTTCTTAATCACTAATGTCTTTGCAGTTTTGAGGCTCTTTCATGTTACCTTTGCTGTATACTAAAATCTAAGCAAACCATACAATACCTTACTTTATTAACTGAATAATGCACATATTGTTCGACTTTCCTTCTACAACCCTGGCAAATCAACAACAGTGAGCACTGGTTAGATGTTTTAACCTTTCAGTCAAGTCCTTCTTTCATTAAGTAATTTAATGACAGATAAAAACATGAGCTTTGTCTTAAAGAAAACTCCTCAGAAGTCCAAGAAGACACGGAGAACGTAGACGGCGTGCTGCTCGAAACATATTCCCTCTCACCCACCTGATGCGACAATGATCCCCGGCGCCGAGTCCCTGCTGGCTATGTTTCCAGATGTGTAGGGATTTGCAGACACGTGAAGATGGAGATGTAATGAACAGTACGGCTACAGAGGGGGAAAAAGAGAAATCAAAAACTCAGTTATTAAAAAAACCTCCAAAAGATGCTTCTGCGCAAAACTGCTATTGCCTCAACGTGGATCAGCAACCCTCCCAAGTCTTCGGTTTTATCACAAACACCATTTCCCCATTGACTGGCCTCACCATTAATTTTGATTGGGTTAACCTTTACAGACACAATTCTCATTACGACCCAGCAAAATGCCACTGGTGCAGGCCATGTTGTGACGGGCTGTTTAGAGGTTTATTAAAACTCTGACATTTCCTGACAAATGACTGTATAATATGGGTGGAAGGCGAGGCATGCCACTGAATCGCTAATTGGTTTATCAAAAAAGGTGATTATTTCTGTACATACAGTCGTTTCAAGAGGACATATGCGAAGGTGTGCTACAGTGACACCAACTGTCAAACTGTTGTCATCTAGCGACATGTATTAGTAGAAGGTGATTAAAGTGAGCCGTGCTCATCCGAAACTTGTACTGATGAAAAGCGTCTAACCCTCGTTCTTTGACACGATAACAGATGGCTGTAGCTCCTCCTCGACATGACGCACCTATGGCATCTAAACGAAGCATTTGTTAAACCTCACAATTAGCATTTTAACGGCTGCCACGTTGGTTTAGAGCCAGAAACCATCAGATCTGGTCCAAGGGTTGAGTTATCTGCTAGTCTATCAGTCTGATTACCATGTTGCACTGACCGGCTGCAATGGAGGGGCACAGATACCTGCTGGAAATGAGTGTAGACTAATAAAAAACGAGAATTTCACTAACTGAACTAAAGCACAATTTGGTGTGTACCACACAGTAGGTCATACTTTTCTCAGGTCACTTGATTTTAATAATCTTCTAAAAGCAATCAAACATGGTGCAGTGGTGATCAGCTCCAGTTATCAGTGATGAGCCCTGGAGGTTACCACTTGGTTGCTTCTTAATTAACACAATGTTGTTAAAATAACAATGTGAGCAAACTTGTGCACAGTCTTGTGCTTTTCGAATATCCCTCTCCTTAAGTGATCACCCCCATTGTTGTCTGCAAGGCACATCTTTTGGCATTTCTTAGCACCTATCGTCTGACGTCATTAGCCGTTTCCGGGTCCCAAAATCAAACGAACACTGCGGTATCACTGAGAGTTACAAACTGTCTTCCATCTTTAATAAAATGATCAGCGCTACTGCTCTACCAGGTGTAACAATAAAGTTTAACATCCAGGCATCCATGAAAACAGGATTTATGAAGTTTAACAAAGTTTGAAGTTAGCTAGCTAGGTATGTAATCTTTAGATGGAAACATGTTCTGACTGAGGGATTTCTGAAAAATTCAAACGTACAGCTCTGCTATCACTTCCGACATAAACGAAGACAGAAAACTAAACAGCAGTGACGTTTGTAGGGTTACTGAAGTTGGGCTAGCTGCTATATAATGATGTGCTACGTGGTGGCTAGCTACACAGCTTTAGTTAGCATGACATAAACACATAAACACAGTGAAGCTGGATGAAAGCTAATTTTTTCCACTTGACAAAAGTTAACGTGAGGGTTCCCGATGGTTAGGGACAAATGCAATCACATGGCAGGATGCTGTAAACGGACCAAACTTCAGTCAGAGAACAACTGAGATAATCCATCCACAATACGAGGTTAGTCATTAATATACTGCAACAACATGGTAATAGAGCAGCTGCAGAGAATTCAGCATTAATGAATCAATGGTACGGAAGTGGAAGTTAGGCTAGCTGGTAAATAATGATGTGCTATGTGGTCGCTAGCGACACAGCCATGTTAGCATAACAAACAGTGAAGCTGCAGGATGAACGCTAACTTTTTCCACTCAGTAAAAGTTAACGTGAGGGTTCCTGATGGTTAGGGACAAATGCAATCGCATGGGAGGATGCTGTAAAGGGACCAAACTTCAGTCAGGAGAACGACTGAGATAATCCATCCACAATACGAGGTTAGTCATTAATATACTGCTGCAAGGGCTGGGCTGTAGTTACATCGTAAGGGTTTAAAAACTGAGATTTTCTTTAGGTTCTTGTTCAGATTAAATAGAACAACTGGATACATAATCTTACGGAGCCCCGCAGGGGACATGGGAGAAAAAAAAATTAAGACGGACTTTTGCGAGATCTCGCAAAACTAACTCGGGATCTCGCAAAACAAACTCGGGATCTCGCAAAAATTTTGCGAGATCTCGCAAAACAAACTCGGGATCTCGCAAAACTTTTGCGAGATCTCGCAAAACAAACTCGGGATCTCGCAAAACTTTTGCGAGATCTCGCAAAAGTTTTAGCCGCATTCTTCCCATTAGCATTAGGTCGAGACCTCCCGTTAGCTTCGAGCTAACGGGAGGTCGAGACCTACTACAGCCGGGAGGAACACCGCTTTCCCGGCACATTGTGCCTCGACCTCCCGGTCGGCTTCGAGCCAGCGTCCGAAGAATGCGGCTAAAACGTTTGCGAGATCCCGAGTTTGTTTTGCGAGATCTCGCAAAAGTCCGTCTTAATTTTTTTTTCTCCCATGTCCCCTGCGGGGCTCCGTACAATCTGTACTCCATCCACTGACTGACTGCATCTTTGGCCTCTGTATAAATGTCTTGCTTTGCTATGATTCTTGCAGAAGTGGTTCTACCATCCAAGGTTGCTGGAGTATTGACATAACTCTACAAATGCTCAGGACTTTTGTGCTTTCTTTACCTAGCTGTTGTCTTTGAGTCACTGGTTTTGCAACATTTCATTTAACAGAGAAACACACAAAGAGGTAAGGCATTGAAAAGAAAAATGGGCTACAAGAAATAAGCGGTTTCCATTTTCAAGGGTAGGTTGTTTACTTGTAATTCTGAACTTTACTAGTGAGTGAAAACTCCACTAGAGTATGAGAAGCCTCCAACTTTCTAGAGGCTCTCAGGAAGGAAGGCAGATAAAATACAGAAAAGCCTTTCTGTCTGACAAGTCTTTCTTTAAATGGGAGGTCAGCTTATTGGACTGAATCAAAATGGCTGACCTTTCAGCTGAGCAGCCTCAGAGCACTCAGCTTTGACGGGCGCTGCTCTTTCCGAGCTCGGGCTCTCGTTGCTGCTGGGATCAGTCAACCCCTGTCAAGGCCTCTCTTTGATGGAAGCGCACACATATAAAAACATGTATGAACGCATCTCGCTGGCAGATGCAAAGAAACTCACCAGCACACAGTGAATGCTGTTGCCTCTCAGGTCTTTGCTCGGCGCCTGCAGTAACCTCCAGTCTCTGCCTCTGTTGTAGGTGATGTACGTCTTCACTTGGTTGTCCGTCCTTTTGTTGGCGAGGAACATTCCTTTTATTCCCGCTACCTGGAGAATCAGAACGGTTCACGGCTTTATGTGAAACTCGGACTTTATTTGACCGATAAATATGATTACTTTCCTATTTTCAAGTCACGTTGAAAACAATCGCAACGCGTTGGAAAAGCAAATCAGAGACGTCAAGGAAACGCAGCCTACTTTTGCATTCCCAACAAAAACCAACCACAGCCACAAACCCTGAGTGGGAAATGATCGACTGTCTGGAGACTTGTGAATAATCGATGTGCGTCTTAAATGAATCTGACTCCCGGTTGGAGACCTGCAGGACGACTCAGGGATACTGAATTGAGTCTGTGACAGTGGCATCAGGCAATGAAACTCCACTTTAGTAATTGACAGATACTTCAATCTCGCTTGGAGGAGAGATTTAGCACATCGTACGTTTCGGGTGGCGACCCCAATCAAGACAGTAGATTCGATTCTATTGCTCGGGCCACAGCAGACATGAGCGGCATCACTAAGGGCTTAATTATTAGATTCACAGATATAGTTCTATTCTACGTTAGACTTAAAAGCATCGTGAGTTCCACAGAGCCTCAACACCAGCTCATAGCGCACCATCTGTTTTTTGGATTTGGTGTGTTGTGCAAAGTGATCTGCAGTTATTAATCAAAGGAAGAAATAATCTCAGGCTCCTAAAAATCTATATCGCTGGCACAATGCCCTTTTGCCTTTGTTGATGTCAGCACTTTGAAGCTGTTTCATATTCACACAATGTGCTCTGAAGATTGTAGGCCTACAGCAGCGGCGTTCCTTTGCAAAATGACAAAGCAAGTACATTTCATCACGTCTGCCTGCTAGCTCCAAAGTATTGATCAGCGTTCGTAATAAACCTGCAGGCCGCGTGCTCATCGAGCAGGCCTGCTGTTTAAAAACAGAGAATTGTCTAAAATGAATACGGCAGGCTCCAAAACTAAAGCTGAGGTTTCTGCATTTGTGCGACGTTCCTGCTTCAGACACAGTTTATTTTCCTGTGGATACAGCATCAGTGGTCCTCACATACAAGGTCTTAAATAACCAGGCCCCATCTTATCTTAATGACCTTCTAGTACCATATCACCCTATTAGAGCACTTCGCTCTCGCTCTGCAGGCCTACTTGTTGTTCCTAGAGTATTTAAAAGTAGAATGGGAGGCAGAGCCTTCAGTTTTCAGGCCCCTCTTCTGTGGAACCAGCTTCCAGTTTGGATTCAGGAGACAGACACTATCTCTACTTTTAAGATTAGGCTTCAAACTTTCCTTTTTGCTAAAGCATATAGTTAGGGCTGGACCAGGTGACCCTGAATCCTCCCTTAGTTATGCTGCAATAGATGTAGGCTGCCGGGGGATTCCCATGATGCATTGGGTTTTTCCTTTCCAGTCACCTTTCTCACTCACTATGTGTTAACAGACCTCTCTGCATTGAATCATATCTGTTATTAATCTCTGTCTCTCTTCCACAGCATGTCTTTATCCTGTCTTCCTTCTCTCACCCCAACCAATCACAGCAGATGGCCCCGCCCCTCCCTGAGCCTGGTTCTGTCGGAGGTTTCTTCCTGTTAAAAGGGAGTTTTTCCTTCCCACTGTCGCCAAAGTGCTGCTCATAGGGGGTCATATGATTGTTGGGTTTTTCTCTGTATCTCTGAAGCGCCTTGAGGTGACTTTTGTTGTGATTTGGCGCTATATAAATAAAATTGAATGTTTTTTTTACCTCGTAGAGGTCGACCATGACGTTTCCCTCGGGGCCCATGCTGCTGACCACGTTCTCCAGAGCCAGAGTGTAGTAGACCCCCGAAGTGTCCGACACATACAGGTTGTAGGTTTCATTCTGGTTCCACTCCCTCACAGCCGCGACGACACGGTTTTCATCCGTACTGATCACGTGCAGATCCTGGTCGGAGTAAAATCATATCACAGACCCTTCTTCAGACCCCAACGTTTTTATCTTTACAACTTATGTTTGTGCTGTTTTGTATCATACAATAAAAAGTCTTGACAATAATAACAAATTGACATATACACCGTGTGGACGAAACACATTACACCTCAGACATGGAAACCCATGCATGAAGCTGCTGGCACACTGTTTTTGTGCCATATAAATGTTTGGATCTCTGCAGTCACTGAGCGTTTGCAACTTCGTTACAAGTAATGCATTCCTGTAATCTGATTACTTTTTCAAGTAACGAGTAAAGTAAGGTATTACTTTGCAAAAAAAGTAATTAGATTACTGTTACTTTCCTGTAAGCACGCCGTTACTAAACCGTGATTTTGCTTGTGAGAGTGTCTCGTGACAATGATGTAATCGTGTGCTGTGTCCGTGGTAACAGACATGTGCAGATCAACAATGGATAATACGGAGAGAGTACGACCGTGCAGCGTTTAAAGCGTGGAAGTACTGACTCCCTAAAAAGGGACAAAACATTAGTGTCAGCTGTTCACTCTGCATGGGAAGAAAACTTCTTTCTACAGCGAAAAATGAAACTTCATATCTGAGCGAGCTGCCACGGGAATGTGACATTTCCAGAGAAACCCCCGGATCCCCCCGCTGACATGACCACTGTGGGCAAACCTCCACCCGCCCCACTCCTGCTAAACAGGGGACAATAGATTTAAGAGCGACAGGACTCGGAGCTAATTAATTAATTTAATTTTTGCTGTGTTTTACTCGCATCTATTTGAAGGAGTGCGTGCAAACACAAAACATTTTATTTTATATGATGGATTATGCAGGAAATAGGTTTAAATAGTAAAGAAGTCACAGACAGTTACATATAATTTAATTTTCGCTTGATGCATAAAGTTAAAAGATTAAAACTAATAAAACAAGTTTTAAAAAGAGACTTTTCCATTTGATTACATGCAGAAAAAATAGAACTGGGCTGAAAGGTCTGTTGTTTTATTACATATTCAAGCTGTGTATCAAGTAACAGGATTACGTTTTTGGAGAAGTAATCAGTAATTAGTTACTAATGCCGTTTTTCAAGTAACTTGACCAGCACTGCTCAGCACACAGAGTCTGCTCTATAACCTACAAGGTCTGGCACTTCATGGATGAGTTGCTGTAGTTCCTAAACAGCTGCACTTTGCAGCAATAGCACCTACAGCTGATGGGGGGAAATCTACAAGCGAAGAAATGTCACAAACCGACCTGCGGCAACAATTTCATCCCATTACAGTCTCGCACTGAAATTCAGTGAGATCTTCAGAACGACGCATGAAGACAGACTGCGTGGGTCAATGCTGGACTTTATACACCTGTAGCAATGGGAACGCACGCACCTGAATTCAAAGATTAAAAGGTAGAGCTCAGGACTTTTGCCCATGTAATGCAGCGGTCCCCGGCGCCGGTCCACGAGTCGTCGAGTTCATGCTCGGCTGTGAAATTTATGCTTTTCAGGGTTTGTATCGTTAACTCGCTGTCTTATTTTGCAAGAAATATCTCCGAGTTGTAGCGGCCGGAAAGCATTAAGGAGCAGAGAGGAGGATGTTACTCTTAATGTTGTTGGCGCATTTTCAGGAGGATGCTGCTAATAAAGTTCCACAATTACACAGTAATTTATTATTATATTAACAAAATAACGTTTTTGTCTCGGTCGTATCATTTTATTTTGTTGTATTTATCTGCGACACCTTAAAGGCCTTTATTTATGTGGTGTTATAAGCAATGTGTGAATTTGGTGATAGGTTTTGGTGCAGTTGTCATGGTCCGTGGTCCTGTGTGTGGAATGTGTGATGCACGGGTAGCCACACCCCCAGGCTGGGCCATCACCGGCACACCTGCTCTCCATCGGGGTGATTACCTGAAGAGCTACTTAACCCGGCGCTGACGGATGCTCCACGCCAGTCCGTTAATCACCTCTCTGTGGTAACTAGACTCCCGCGAAAGCGTTCCATTCCTATCTTGTTGGAGCTGCGTTAAATCTGCCTACTTGTGTCTAGGTTTCAATCCGGCGTTCAGCGTCTGCCACCTGCCTGTCCTCCTGCTCAATTGGATCACCCGGTACATCATCTGGCCCATCCACTACGGACTTTCCTCCCGAGCTCCCACGGTCCCGCTCTAATCCCTCCCACGGCCCCGATTCCGGCTTCCTCGCGTCATTGTTTCCCCGGGTTTTTCAGTTCCTCGTTTTGCTCCTTTGGTTTTCCCGGGTCGCCTTTTGTTGTTATAATAAAGTGTCATTTTCTGCTAGCGCTTGAGTCTGCATTTGGATCCTTTGGTGCACGCGCGCCGCGGCGCATGACAGCAGAACCATATTGCCCTGTGTCAGTTCTACTATATAACTACAATGGGAAACAGCCATGATCTTATAGTGATGCACAATGGTTGTTTTAATAGCAGAGTACAATCTTTAATAGTAACACTGTAATAATTAAAACTCCCTCTCTTTAAAAAGCAGCTTAAATATTTGTTAATATCTCGACAGAGACAACAAACAGTTTGTATTCGCTGTATCTACTGTCAACTATTGTCGACTCCTCTGCGCATTTTGCATATTGATATTTTTGTTCATTACTTTTATCCAATAAAAGTCAACATCCCCTCTTTATGCGTGCTCTTAATATCACCATCAGCTTGAAATCACACTTTAAAAGAACATTCATTTACTGCAATTTGTAATGGAAATTTGCAAAGGCTTTAATTTGTTTTTTTGAGGCAACATGATCTCTTCTATGCTAATAGAAATGTAATTTTTTTAGTGTATACATATTGTTCTCACCCTCCCGCTGGGCTTAATCATATTCATTAATCAGAATCGCTTCACGTTTAGTATTCATGTATTTCCAGTAAGAGGATACAGCAATCATTAAGACTACGTCGGGCTTATTGGGCAGAGTTGTGCAGCTGAGGTCGTGCTGTTCAGTTGTGTGCTTCATCTACCTCCGACTGTGCCAGCAGCACCTTGCAGTGAGCTGGCAGCAACCTGGGCGCCCAGAGCTTGATTGAATAAAACATGTTTAATTGTCGACGGGGACGTGACGAGCGAGGCCACGCGCACATGGAGCAGCATGGAATAACAATTCTGGAAACACTGCGAGAGCTACTTTTGCCCTTGATTCGCCCATAAATAACAGAGAGGGCACCACACGGAGCCGGCACGATCTGGAGCGCTAATAAAAGTTTCGCCTTCGTATTGAACAAAGTTTAAATCCTTAGAAATAAGAAAAAGAAAGAAGCCAACGAGGTATATTTGTTACCTTGGGCAGCGTATACTTGGGCAGCTTCATAGGGGTGAAGACATCTCTTTTAGCTGACACGTAGTAGATTGGCCTCCCCCCGGTTGACACCTTAAGGTGAGCCGAAAAAGTTTGTAGACATTAATAAAGCAGAAAAGGATTTTCACACGTACAGCTCAGCTAATAGCGTCTCTGTTAGATTGACCTTGACAAATTCCCCAGAAAACCCAACATCTTTTCTCCTCCACACACTTTTCTGTAATATTTCTCACTGAGCAAACTGGACAATTACCTACCTGGACAAACACATACTCATCTTGCACCACCAGAGAATTGGGGTCAATGTAGCCGGGGAATGGTTTGCCCTTATTGGCGTCGGTGCAGTTCTGCAGCTTGCAGGTGACATACAGCGCCTCTGCTTCGACACACACACACACACACACACACACACACACACACACGTCAAGCCCTGGCATCAGCAATGGTATTAGCCAATGAAGAAAGGCAGCCTTCACCCAGAGCCAAGCAGCCTCTTTTGGCCCCTACATTACTCGTGTCAATAAAGTGGTCCCAGTAAGGGAGGAGCCGGGCGGAGGGGAAGACAGATGACCAGAGAAGCCAATTGCTTTCTTTGCCTTCAATCGCAGCGCTGGGAGAGCCTGTCCCCACGCGTTAGCCTCTGCCAAATATGTGCCGGCTCCCCCCACGCGCGCATGATCAATAGTGATAGTCTCTGGCTGTGCGACTGTAACATCTGACACGATTGATGTCTGCTATGCATGTTTGGATGATTGGCTTTCCCTTGCTGCATTGGCCTCAGAGAGGTGCCATACAAACTCTGTGAGATTGAAAAAACTAACTATAATCATTTAAGTGGTAAAGAGAGACTGAAACGTGGTTAAAAGTGAAGTGGCAAAGGCCAATACAGTGGGGCAAAAAAGTATTTAGTCAGCCACCGATTGTGCAAGTTCCCCCACTTAAAATGATGACAGAGGTCAGTAATTTGCACCAGAGGTACACTTCAACTGTGAGAGACAGAATGTGAAAAAAAAATCCATGAATTCACATGGTAGGATTTGTAAAGAATTTATTCGTAAATCAGGGTGGAAAATAAGTATTTGGTCACCTCAAACAAGGAAAATCCCTGGCTCTCACAGACCTGTAACGTCTTCTGTAAGAAGCTTTTCTGTCCCCCACTCGTTACCTATATGAATGGCACCTGTTTGACCTCATCATCTGTATAAAAGACACCTGTCCACAGCCTCAACCAGTCAGACTCCAAACTCCGCCATGGCCAAGACCAAAGAGCTTTCGAAGGACACCAGGAAAAGAATTGTAGACCTGCACCAGACTGGGAAGAGTGAATCTACAATAGGCAAGCAGCTTGGTGTGAAAAAATCAACTGTGGGAGCAATCATCAGAAAATGGAAGACATACAAGACCACTGATAATCTCCCTCGATCTGGGGCTCCACGCAAGATCTCATCCCGTGGGGTCAAAATGATCATGAGAACGGTGAGCAAAGATCCCAGAACCACACGGGGGGACCTGGTGAATGACCTGCAGAGAGCTGGGACCAAAGTAACAAAGGTCACCATCAGTAACACACTACAACGGCAGGGAATCAAATCCCGCAGTGCCAGACGTGTCCCGCTGCTGAAGCCAGTGCATGTCCAGGCCCGTCTGAAGTTTGCCAGAGAGCACATGGATGATACAGCAGAGGATTGGGAGAATGTCATGTGGTCAGATGAAACCAAAGTAGAACTTTTTGGTATAAACTCAACTCGTCGTGTTTGGAGGAAGAAGAATACTGAGTTGCATCCCAAGAACACCATACCTACTGTGAAGCATGGGGGTGGAAACATCATGCTATTGGGCTGTTTTTCTGCCAAGGGGACAGGACGACTGATCCGTGTTAAGGACAGAATGAATGGGGCCAAGTATCGTGAGATTTTGAGCCAAAACCTCCTTCCATCAGTGAGAACTTTGAAGATGAAACGAGGCTGGGTCTTCCAACATGACAATGATCCAAAACACACCGCCCGGGCAACAAAGGAGTGGCTCCGTAAGAAGCATTTGAAAGTCCTGGAGTGGCCTAGCCAGTCTCCAGACCTCAACCCCATAGAAAATCTGTGGCGGGAGTTGAAAGTCCGTGTTGCTCGGCGACAGCCCCAAAACATCACTGCTCTTGAGAAGATCTGCATGGAGGAATGGGCCAAAATACCAGCTACTGTGTGTGCAAACCTGGTAAAGACCTATAGTAAATGTTTGACCTCTGTTATTGCCAACAAAGGTTATGTTACAAAGTATTGAGTTGTATTTTTGTTATTGACCAAATACTTATTTTCCACCCTGATTTACGAATAAATTCTTTACAAATCCTACCATGTGAATTCATGGATTTTTTTTTCACATTCTGTCTCTCACAGTTGAAGTGTACCTCTGGTGCAAATTACTGACCTCTGTCATCATTTTAAGTGGGGGAACTTGCACAATCGGTGGCTGACTAAATACTTTTTTGCCCCACTGTATATCCTGACTTTAAGTTCTTAGCAACACTAATAAAGCTAGATCGTGTTTTTTAACTTCTTTAACCTCCTGGGACCTGCCGTCCACATATGTGGACGTCACATTTTGGGTTATTTAGACCAAAATACTCAATTTTGCTCTGCAAGGGCCTGATATCCACTTACGAGGACATTTTACTGCTACTGTTCTATTGAAGTTTTATATGAATATCCTCATATATGGCTCTCATTTTTCTTAGAAACAAAGATTAGGTAAAAAAAAAATTCTTTGTTTTTACTACTTTTACATCAGGTCCCAATCAGCCCAAATATCAAAGAGAAATTAAAAATGCTGCCGTGGAAGAGTGCGGGAGGTTAAAACTGAATTTTATCCGTGAATTATTTTTCTTGCAGAAAAAAGATTAAAGAAAAATAGCTCCAGCAAATAAATAAGCATCAGTTTGTCTGACAGATTGTGGAATAAGAACAGGCTGTTACTAGTTTTTGTACAAACTTTCCCCCCACTTTTCCACTTTGGACTGAAAACAGTCCAAACACCCAAACACGTATTTTTACACGAAACAGGAAAAGAACAAACGTTGTTTCGGTTTATAAGAGTAGGAAATAAAAGGACGATCTATCTCACTTTTAAAAAAGTTATTTTTTTATTTGTATTTTTTTAAAAATTTGATTTGTTTGGTTTAAACTCAAATAGATCCGCCTCCATGGCAGCGATGCAATTTTGAGAAAGAAGGGAGGAGTCTGTGGGAGTGCTGATTTATTAACACCAATCACAGGTCGTCCTCTGTGGAAAAAAAATAGCAAGAACATTTTCAGAAAGCTATCGCAATGATAGTTATCTCAACAACAGATAAAAATAAATCAAGTCATATCTGATTTACTGAGTTACCTCATAGATTATATCTGCATGTCATGTTCCTGTTTTAAGTTTTAGTTTATTTGGATGTTGTTTATGTTTAAGTTCATTAGATTAGCGAAGTTCATTTGGTTATTAGACTCCTTGTGTTTTCTTCCCCTGTATTTAAGTTTCCCTTTGTGTTTCATGCTGCGTGTCTTATGTTATCAAGTTTGTATTATCATGTCTGTCTCATGTTTCCTGTTTTATTTTGAAGGAGTCGTGTGTTCTTTGTTCATTGTATTTAGTTTCACTTCCCTTGTCCTGTCATTAGGCTCATGTCAGTCAGCTGTTCCTCCATGTGTTCCCACTTCCCCTAATCACCTCCTGTGTATTTAAGTCCTCTATTTTCAGCGTGTCATTGTCAGGTCGTCTGTTGTCCACACCATGTTTCCTATGCTATGCTATGCTATGCTATGCTATGCTATGCTTCGCTTCGCTTCCAAGTTTCTTGTCTAGGTTTTTCTTATTGTTTGTTTAGATTTCCCAGTTTAGGTTTGTGTTAATTTTGCTTCAGTTTGCCCTTTGTTTGTACCTTTTTTACCAGCCATATTAAACGGCTCGCTTTTTGTTAACATTTCAAGTTCTGTTCCCTGTTCTTGGAGTCTGCGTTTTGCCCTCGCCAGACTGTGACACTGCAGGGGTTTTAAAACTATTCAAATGTACATTTATTTTAGAACATGCTGTTTAAAAGAGTAGATGCTGTACTTTTATCAGTAATTTGTGCTCTTTGCATTTAATTCAATCCTTTTCTATATTTATTGTTATTGGCATTTTGGGTTGCAGCTGAAAATTGCTGAAATTTAGGGGAAAATATTAAAAATATAAGAACAAGGAGTCACTCCCAGAAAAGTAAAATGAAACAAGAGAAAATGAACCCCATCCCAGTGTTCATTGTCATTCAGGACGAAGAGTGTTTTATACTTAAAAGAGCCCCCCTGAGCTAAATCACTTGCTTTTAAAAGCATTCTAATATATGCATTACTTTTGCGTCCGTTGTCATTGTCCGCCCCCCGACTCGGCCATTTCCGCCGTCCCTTCGTATTATCCTTCAATGCAATTGTCCACACAACTCCCAATTCTTCTCTACTTTAGCACAATGTTCACGATACAGTACAAAGACGGCGGAAAATGGAGCAGCGGACTCGGAATTCAATTACTCACGTCCTTCAGTGATGCTGGTTTCCAGGTGAATTAAGCCCGGCTCTTTGTCCAAACCCATTTTCGACCTGAAAGGCAGACAAATGTGTTTCGGGAACATCACTATTGGTCTTTTGCCTTCGGGCAGATGTCACCTATGGCAGCTGCTGGCTAACACGAGAGATTGCGTGCTGCAAAAGTCAGACAAATTTATGACGACGGATAGGTTAAGTCCAGCACTATGACAGTCGTGCTAAACATCGGCAGGAGCTGGCTGCAGGAATTACCTCGTCTTTGTCTTCACTGTGAAAGGCAGCTTAAATCGTAAAGGGGAAAAGAGGGCCTCGGGTTTACTGTGCGATCTAAATGTTCAGAGTCCCCACAAGGTCCTTTTTCGCCCAGAAAAATGGAGGAAGATGTTTCCTGGCATCATTAGCAGAGGAAAAGCCATTGATTTTTCGCACTACAGTAGGGATGCCCGCAGATGGAATAGCATATAATCATTACGGCATTAAATATGTATTAAAAAGACTGGGGGATCAGAGGAGAAGCAAAGGCAGCACACACAGAGGGGAGAGAAGCTGGGAAAGAGGCTGTGTCGACAGGTAGAGCGCACACACAAGCGAGGGGGGAAATAAAGGGGAGTGAAGCAGACACAATGAGAGGCAGAGACCACGATATCGTTTAATCATTATTATACTTATTGGTAGTATTGGTAATTTCCCAGATGAAACGCAGCTGTGAATAGCATGGCCTAGTTATCTGAGCCACATTTCCATTTTCACTGAATAATCCATTCAGGTACAGGAACAGTGTGAGACGGGCACAGAAGTGGATGGTTTGTTTAAACTTGTGTGTTTTCAGTGACGGCACACCTACAGTGTGTATGACACGCGTCTGAACAGCTGCGTGGCCTCTGAAGCGACTCTGAACGGGCGCGTATAAAAACGAGATGCAGCCTCGCAAAAGTATATCGCACACAGGCAGCTCTGCACGCTTTCCACATTTGTAACGTCGCAGGCAAATTGCACACGTTAAGCTCACAACTTATTAAACGTGGCCGAAGTTAGAACGGCGTGTGGCCGAGTGCTGCTCAAAACACGAAATGAGATTACACTCTCGGTGGCTATGTATGTAAGAGATATCAGCTCGCTCTGCAGCCTCATTACCACGACTACCACCACACCTACTGCACAGCCAGCGTCCCAAAATAGAACTCTGACAGCTTCTGCAGCATCAGCCCTTCAGGCTCCCTTCACTCCTGGCTGCCCAGCTCGTTACTACCCGACGGTTCCTCTGCAGTTAGTCGAGGTGAAAGCTTTTTGTTACGTGTTAGTTACAGCACAGAGGGCAGACGTGCTGGATAACACCGAGTCGGGCAGCAACTGTGGGGCGGTGGCAGTGAGGCAGCGAGGGAAGGCCAGGGAACATTGTAACCATTATGAGAAGATGAAGCAATGCAGCAAAGTTAAGATGACAACTTGTGTTGCTGGTTAAGGCCCGCTGGAAGAAATTAGTCGATTATTTCAGTTGATTTCATCTCAGTGGACGAGAAAACGTTCAGATTCACTCCAAACTGGTTCTGAAGCCTTGAACTCGACAATCAGGCACGTCAGACACATAATGGAAATCTTAAAAACCTCTCTGGCTCATATTAAGTAACAGTAACTACGTTATTATTGTGGTAACAAGAAGGTAAATAGTTATTAAGCCAAAATCAGGCTCGTTATTCGTCACTTCATGTGTTGCGTTCGACTTATTTCAGAAATCGGAACACGGACGTGGGAATAATGTCACACTTGAGTAAACGGCGTTCTGGTTAGCCTCGTCAGAGAATGCTGGATTCCAATATGGCGACGCTGTCACTACCCGATCCGTACCGGGAACCCGATCGGTACCCCGCATGCGCGAAAGATGTCTACTTCCGGTCGAAGCATTTTACGATAGTTACGGGTCAGAGTATCTGTCAAGATGTTAAGAATAACAAGTATCTCTTAAAATGTTTGCAATAATGAAGCATTTCAGTACAATGTAGACAAAAACGCTAACCGTATCATTCAAATATATTGAATGTCGCAATGTTGGCAAAGAGAGGAAGTGACGTAAGATTTGCGCATGCGGGGTACCGATCGGGTTTTCGGTACGGATCGGGTAGCGACAGACGCCCTTGAAAACGGGGTTTTGCTAGCCCTCTACAAAAACAAAGCAGCTCATCTGCAGTCTGGAGTTACCTACATCTTCCTACTCGGAAGGCCGAATTTCCGAGATCCGAGTACAATCGAAAGCACCAAGACTGCAGTTTCTGTGTTGGACATAAAAAGCGCACGTGACGCTGTGATGTAGGCTAGAATCATGGCGGCAGTCGACGACGGTCCAGGCGTGGGATTTCTCTCGTGGAAATATGCACATTCAGTCAGGGAAGCAACACATTAATAAGAGAATTCTGAGTAAAACCAAAGTTACTTTCCCTAGTAACTAGTTACTTTGAAAGTAACGAGTAACTGAGTTACTTTTGATAGAAGAAATTAGTAATGTAACTAAGTTACTAATTTAAAGAAACTTACCCAACACTGTTTATATAGCACCAAATCACAAGGCCTAGAGGACTATTGTAGCTTTGGATTAATTCTACTTTTTCTCAAAATGCCTCGACTACGTTACTTGAAAGTTGACTTTTTCTCACGTGACGATTTAAAAAACTTAAAATCATGTGCAGTCATGTGAAAAAGGTTTTTTAAGGATGTATGCATCCCAACAAATTCACAGAAACTACATCCCTGACTCTGCTTAGACATGCAAATCTGCTTCTGGGCAAACCACAAATCTTCAGACAAGACCAAAGTGGAGACGTTTGGTCGAAATGCACGGCGCCATATTTGGTGAAAATCAAACGCAGCATATCAGCACAAACACCTCAAACCAACTGTCAGCACGACGGAGGAGGGCTGATGATTTAGGCTTATTTTGCAGCCACAGGACGTTGGGCAGCTTGCAATTATTAAGTCAGTCAAGAACTCCTCATACTAAAGTATGTGGGCGATCGTGGCTCAAGAGTTGGGAGTTCGTCTTGTAATCGGAAGGTTGCCGGTTCGAGCCCCGGCTTGGACAGTCTTGGTCGTTGTGTCCTTGGGCGAGACACTTCACCCGTTGCCTGGTGGTGGTCAGAGGGCCCGGTGGCGCCAGTGTCCGGCAGCCTCGCCTCTGTCAGTGCGCCCCAGGGTGGCTGTGGCTACAATGTAGCTGCCATCACCAGTGTGTGAATGGGTGGATGACTGGATATGTAAAGCGCTTTGGGGTCCTTAGGGACTAGTAAAGCGCTATACAAATACAGGCCATTTAAAGTATCCCTGAGTCAAATGTGAGAAAAATAAAGCTCGACTGAAAACGATTATGCAAGAGTTAAATTGACAGACCTTAATGTGACTGTGGTGAGAGCTGTGCATAAACAAATGCCTGCAAACGTCAATGAAACGAAGCAAGGTTACAGAAGAGAGGGCCAGATTTAGAAAGTCACACAGAAAATGAACACAAGTTATTCCAGCTACAGCTGATTCTACATGTAGTGCAACAGGACTGCAAAAACCTTTTCAGATGATGGTGTGTCACATAACATAGAGGGCAGACAACATGCATGAGCACAGTTGGACAGCAATTATACGGTTGGTGGGGGAGAGAAGGATTGTCACAATTTCACAGACATTAAGCAATTGCTAAATATGGATGAGCTGCATGTTTTTCTCCTAGAATATGTAAAATGTTATCAGCTGGCTGGTTTGAAAAACATATTTTTAAAAATTTACAAACACTATGAATAAAGAAATATTCGGGCTCAGTTGGGTTGTGCAAGCCAGTGCTGTAATTTGTAAAGAACAAAAACCGTTCTGCATCATGGCTGATTTAGGAACTACCCCACACTATGGAGCGCACCATACGTACCAGTAGAAACGATTGGGCGCCACTCGCTCGTGCACCAGCTGCCACCTCCGTCCAAACTCCACCGAGCTGTAGAGCTGCAGAAAGACAACCAGACATGAGGATTTCGTCACATGCATCTTAACCCTTGATGAAATTGACCGTTTTATATAACACTGGCCTTTTTCAGATCACGAGCTGCGTTTACTCTTTACCGTGGGTTTGTTTTCACACCTTGATTTATTCGTCAAGTTAACAGCAGCGTAACGAGGAGTGGGAGACGAGCTTTCTCACAATATCTCGCACATATTTGGTTCGAGTCGAAGGTACTAAATTAGATTAAAATTTACATAATATTCAAACACTGCGAATGAATAACATGGCTTAAAAACATCTAGCAGTGTAATCACTGTCTGTCTTCCCACTCGGCTGTGCGTTACTAGAGAACTCTTACAGAGAATTTTTCGCCATGAAGCCATTAACACAATGAAAAACACGATAAGAATGAAATGTGTAGGGTGCAGCTTTTCATACGCTACAGAAATGTGCCTCGCTGTAACAAGCCTGCAAATTGCAGCGACATATGAGATATGAGGAGCCAAAGCGTAGTGGGTGGTCTCCATTCAGACGTTATTCACTGGTGGGTAAATCGCTGGAAGCTGAGATATTATCGTTCGCACAGTAAGCAGAGAATATGTGTGAAAATCTGTGTGTAATGCATCCAGCTGTCCACAAAGGAGCCCCCGAGTGTCTCCGCTCATTCAAGACTCACATCCACTGAGAACTGAGAGACTTCAGCTTGTTCAAGTTGTGTTCGTCAAGCAATTATGGAATTACTGAAAGATTAATTGACTATTGTGATCTCGGCACACTGATATTCTAGATTTTGTTCATAAAGTTAATGATCTGTTCTTCAGGAATAACAGCAGTAACAATAACAGTGGTTTCAGTGTGTGTTTGTATTTTTCTTTACAAATCCGCACTTGGCATGTGGGCGCTCTTTACCAGCAGAATACGTTCAAAACCTTTCAAGGTGCCACGTTTAGAGTAGTGATGGGATTTCTTTTAGAGAACCGGCTCTTCAGGTTGTTTTGTTGCTTTAATTAATTTATTATTAACAATAATATAAAATTATGCACAAAAGGAATTACTAACGTAAAAAACGTGGTTTTATTTATATATGTTTATATATAAATATATACGGTGGCTCCTAGAACCAAAACACGTACAAACTCCAAAACACATTTCTAGCATTAACTAAACTTCCAAAACAGCTACCTAGATCACTTAAATTATACAATTGTAAGCATATGTGTATTGTTTGTGTATTTATACACAAACAATACACATATATATTCAAATAATTAAAAAAAAGTTCATTTACCTGTTACTACCACACACCAAATCCGGTGGTTGGTACTTGCTAGCTTGTGTAGCCACGAGGTAACAAAAGCTCAACACTGCCCCCTAGCATCCTGGAGCACTTCTGTTGTCTTTTGTATGTGCTTTGTCTGTAGGGGCCACTTTTATTTATTCACTCCACATAAAATGTAATAAATAAATCATATAATACAAAAAACAACTATTCACATTTCAACTTTTAACTATTTAAATTTTCAGAAAGAAAAAAAAAAAACCACAGCTCCAAATAAGGAGTCGGATCATGTCGTTCACCTCAAAGATTCGTTTGCAACCGACACATCACTAGTTTACAGACAGAAAGATGACGCACACACACACGCTACCACAAACATAAATAATGGTATTTTATTGTACCATACCGCTGTGTTAATCAAGAATCTATTTGCAAAAGGAAGTTATTAAAGTTCTAATTGTTTTGGCCAAATGGTATTTCATAATTAATTTGACTGTTTTTAATTTGTTTTTTGTTTTTTTCATATTCAGTTTCATATTTCACAAAGATGTTTTTATAAGCTTTTTCATGACATTAATGTTGGAGGAAAGTGATGGAAAACGGTGGGACTGCATAACTCATCAAGGAGGTGCTCACGTTTAGGGCGCAATTTGTATTAGACATGCTTTTTTTGTAAAACAGTCTTTTAAATCTATATTCTTTAGCATTATGTATAATGTAATGTAATATGTAGGATAACTGGATATAAAATGCTTAAATATTATTATTATTATTATTATTATTATTATTATTATTATTATGGAAAAACATCTCCCAACTAAGAAACATGTTTCTCATATTTACAAAATAAATGAGTCGTGCCAAAATACAGTTTATATTAAGGAGAATTAGAATTAAATGCTATAATCACTGATAATATATGGGAAGCAAAACCTGTCACAAGGTATCTTATATACCTAATAAAGAACTCTGTCCTTGGAGAAAATGTGGGGAAACAGCAGATTATTCACATATTTGTGGGGATTGTCCAAGAATTCAGGATTCTGGAAAAGAATCAAAGAAGAAACAGAAAATCCTACAAGTTAATCCTCCATTAAATCCAACCTTATTTCTTTTAGGAGTTATACCTAGAGAGGCTTATAGCCCAGACAAAAAAAAAATCTACATATACTACTATTGATAGCTAAGAAAATGATAACTGTGAAATGGAAACAACCAAGCCCACCATTCATAACACAACGGAAACAGAGACTGGAAAGAGTAGTGAATGAACACGAATCCTGAATGTTGTACTATAAGGTTATAAATTCCCCTCATGATATTTTATTTTATTGATCTTGGTCTGTTCTTTTCTCTTCTGTGGTCCTTTATCAGACAATGTTAACATTGTGTTTGTTTGTTATCACAAAAAATACTAAATTGTTCAAAAACATCAAAGAAAATGTTTAAATATAACAGTTTGTAATATGATAATGAGTTGAATTCCTTTTTAAAATAGGCACAAAATATTATTTCATTAAATATTTCATAAAGGCTTTTAAAATCTATTTAATATTTTATGAAGTGGAAGCAGAAAAGTCCCAGTCAAATATCTGCAAACCTGTGCTTCTTACTGTACCATGAAAACTATGATTTCTTTTAATCCTTTCAATCCCACTCTGACTCTTTATGTGCTCTTTGAAATCAAACGTAAAAAATCTCATCAATCCAATTTCTGTTCGATGATTATGCAGGCATCTGCGTGCTGCTTGCTCAGTATATCAACAACCTTGACAGTCTTTGTCCCCAAACAACTGCATTCTCTGACAAACCCGTTTACAGCTGGAATTTAATGAGCCGTGAAACTTATTTCAGCGTTTCAGGCTGGACCTTTTTCCATTTTAAGCATGACCGGCCATGCAGAATGTGTAAACAATCATTTATTAGTGGATAACAGAAATGTGACTCTGTTTGTTTATATTCATTTATTTTCTAATTGCACATATTTACTCTGTCCTGAAGGGTAGCATGGAGGCCTGCGTTCAAAAAACATCCACGAGGCCGTATCTTGATGGATTATTACTGATGTCAAATCAATGATTGTTTTCTGTTTTTGGAAAAAAGTTTTACTAATTACTCTTTAATAGCATTTCACTTTAAAAGCCTTAATTATATGACTATATTGCTCAATATCTTTAAATATAAAAACACATGATGGTGACTGTAGGAGTCAGTGGGGCTTCTGAGACACGATCTTACCTGCCTCATCCTACGTTTATGCAAACTATATGTTCACTATCGCATCTGGTTCGTGTGTCGAACAGCGACGAGACAAATGGCAAACAGCACGGCTGATAAGATTTCCATGACATCTATGCAACGCTGTGCTAAGCAGATGCCAGAGAAAGGAAGTGGGAGGGGGCGGGAAATCACTCTGACTAATTACCCTCCTACAGCAAGTTAGTATGTAGCCAAGCAAGTGACAGCAACTGTTAAGCTGGGTGCAGAGGGTTGACGCAGTCTTCACGAGCTCCAAAGGTCTCTTAGTCAACAAATTCAACAGCGCTGCCAAAAAGGAGGTGAGCAGATTGAAAGAGAAGCACTTTAGGGGTGGAGATAATGCATGTGGGTGGGAGCACAGCTGGGGTGGGGGAGGCAGCGAGTGTAAGTGCAAGAAAGAGGGGGGGGTTGTGCAAGTCCTGACACCTGACATACAGCGAACAAAGAAATGGTACAGACGCAGAGCATGAAGCTTTAATATACTGTTCACTACATCATCTGCTGGGTGATGCGAGGTAGGACATCACCTGACAGTTCCTGTGACATCGTGTGTCGCTCCACCGCCATCAGTGACCGCGTCCCGGCTTTGCTTTCGACACATAACTACCTTTATGAAAGGACTGAGTGTGAGTGATATGTTTTATTGATTAGCATTCAAATATCTCAGTGAAGACAGAACAAAGATTTACCACAAAGCAAGAAAGCATGAGACAAGGCTAATCAAAAGGTATTGGCTGAAGCATTTGCTTATTACGCCAACCCTTTTAACAAAAGATCTTTTAGCATGCAGCTCCTGTACACAGGGCTCGAAGCAAAGAATAAAACAAAGCAAAAACAAAACAAACAAACAAGAAAAAAAACACAAACTTTCCACCTTAGATAAGTAACTACATCAAAGCAAAAGAATCAAGAGTTGTTGTTTTTTTTGCTCTTTTCATTCTTGATATATATATTTTTCTAATACTCTATTTTTAAACATATCTTTAAACAAGGAAAATGAACTCCACCTTTTTAAATCACTGTCATAACTATTCCACAGGTTAACTCCTCTAACAGAAACACATCTCTGCTTTATATTTGTCCTTATCTTGTTTTTTTTAAAGAAATCTGTTCCCCTTAAGTCATATTGACTCTCTCTGACTTTGAACAGCTTCTGAGTACTGGGGCAAAGCAAGTTATTTTGTGCTTTATACATTATCTGTGCCATTTTATATTCAACTAAATCATAAAATTTCAGGGTATTCAGATTAATAAACAAAATGTTAGTTGGTTCTATATAGTTTGATTGGTTTATAATTCTTATAGCTCTTTTTTGCAACTTGAAAATAGGAAGAGTGTTCGTTTTATATGCATTACCCCATATCTCCAGACAGTAAGTCATATATGGAAGCAACAGAGTACAATAGAGTGTGTATAATGATTTTTTGTTCAGGACATGCTTTGTTTTATAGAGAATAGCAATGGTTTTTGACATTTTTGTTTTCACATGGTTTATATGAGACTTCCAACTCAGCTTATCATCAATTATCACTCCAAGAAATTTATTTTCGTACACTCTTTCAATTTCAATTCCATTAACCCTGATTTTAGATACATTTTTCATTTGTCTAGTGCCAAAAATAAATAAAAGGATG
The DNA here is from genome assembly GCF_056152115.1 of Neolamprologus brichardi. Lineage (NCBI taxonomy): Eukaryota > Metazoa > Chordata > Actinopteri > Cichliformes > Cichlidae > Neolamprologus > Neolamprologus brichardi. Next base: position 35,349,347 of record NC_142109.1, on the reverse strand, counting down.
GTTTTAACCACAAACACGGGCTCTTCTTGAAGCTAAGCCTCATAAAATGGGACTAAAATCTGAAAATTAAAACCAAAAATGCTGAAAAATGATGTTTAATAACAAAGTATCACAGATACGCAGAGTGTGCTCTTTGCTGTTGTGCGGCAGCAATACCACATGCAGACACAGACTGTGTCGCTTCCTCCTTTGCTGCTAGACAGCATTACAACAAACAACATTAATGCATGAATCCAATAGATCCTTTTTATCGTTTCAGGACCACGGAGAGCACACGTGACTGTGTGTTTTTGTGGTGGACAAATTCAGCTGTGTCGCGTTGACACTATGTGACATATACATTTCCAGTTGGTTTTATCTCCAGCGTCAGAACCAGACACGGAGAAGCTGCATTCAGTTTTTATGCTCCTATATATATCTTATATCTGGAACAAACTCCCAGAAAGCCTCCGATCAGCTGAAACACTCAGTTTATTTAAATCCAGGTTGAAGACTCACCTGTTCTCGGCTGCATTTGAATAAAACACCAAATCCATACTTAAGCTTAAATTTCAAAACTTACATTTTAACTACTGATTTTATCTGTTTTGATTTTATCTGTTTTGATTTTATATACTGGTTTGTTTGTTTGTTTGTTTGTTTGCTTGTTTTAATCAATTTTAAATCATGCTTTTTATTTGTTTTTGTTTCTAATGTCTCTGTAAAGCACTTTGAATCACCTTGTTGTTGAATTGTGCTATACAAATAAACTTGCCTTGCCTTAAAGTACTGCAAGTTTTCTTAGTACAACAGTGGCACAGAACGTGACAACAGAAAACTGTCGCGTGGCTTTCAGTACTACATTTGAACCTGACAACCGTTTCCTTCACAATAACTCTGTACATGCGTGTGGCCTATATGTCTATATTTATGTGCTTTCCTGATTCCAATTAACAAGCCTGTGCTGTTGATCTGCAGCTGAATATCATCTCTTAGTTTGCAACCTTGTGCTAAATTGCATGGCTCTCTGCATAGCACGACCTGATATCCTCGTGTTGGTGTTGTTCCCAGATCATCATACTAAAGGTTGTTCCAGGATCAACATTGCAAGTGACCAATCAGAATGTTGTGATGTCATACTTTTGCGACTTTGGGAAAAACCGGCGTAAAACAAAAAACTGTACTTAAGCTGCAAGAAACCGCCTTTGTCCGCCGATCAACGGACCCTAACCCTTTAATAAACGCTAAGCAGAATTGATATTGTCCTTGCAACATTAGAATTTCATAAATGCACGAATGGGTTGGTGCACAAAAGAATAACGTCACAATAATGTGATTGGTCACTTGCAATGTTGAACCTGGAACAACATTTTCATGATGATCTGGGAACAACACCAACACGAGGATATCAGATCATCCCTCTGCAGACGAGGTGGTTTGGTCAATCATCCATAAACCTGCCATCAGCAGCTCGTGGGATTTGCACTCACACCCTATTTAGTAAATCTGTCCCTACGACTGATAGGCCGACTTTGTGTGCGTGTGTGTGTGTGTTGTGCGCATTGGAAGCATCAGTAAGAGTGTGCTTTACTTGCATTGTAAAAGAGACAGGCAAGTTCACCCACACTCTGTACATCCACATATCCACGCGTCCACAACAAAGGAGGATCCCTTCATTATTCATCGCAGCTGAAATATTAGATCCAAATGGGCTGAGCTGCAAGAAAAGCATTTTTATTCATGCAGACGGTCATTTTAAAACGTCTATAAACTCCACCTCTTTTTGTTTCTGCCTCAGACACGCAGCTACTTTCTCCACACATTGATTCCTACATTAGACGAGTCAGTGTTTTCTCCAGTCTCTCATTTTCAGTTTGTGCTAATAAAATGATGACTGAGAAAAAAAGTCCGTGTCAATACTGAGGCTTAGCTCATAGTTATTTCAGTGAAGCTTTCTTTTTTTTGACAGTTCTTTAGAAACTCGAGAACTTCAGACGGAAATGAGGAGCTGAATGAATCCACAGCAGAGAGTTCGCTCTACTCGTTAAACTGGGTCAATAAAACACAAAAATCTCGGCTCCCCCCGACGCATCGTTAGTCTGAACAAAGCTACTGTGTGCTTTAATGCAGCTCGGATTAAGTCAAAGCTGTTTCATTTCAAAAGAACAGAAAGAGTCATTAGCATGATAGAGGTCAGAGGTCATGAGTTCAGCTTCTACCACCCGCACAAATTCCCTGGAAATGATTTATTTATTTTATTACTGATACAAAAATGGTTTCAGGTGCACTTTCAGAGCTTGACTGAAGAACAAATCGTACATACTGAGAAAATGTAAAACATCTGGGTCACCAGTTGGTTTTAACTTCATATCTGTACGTTTTAAACTAAGTTCAGTTTACTCATCTCAAAATTCAAAAGCCGTGAGACTCTCCGTACGTGTCATGGTCCACGGCCTGGTGTCCGAGGAGCTGATGGGATGCCCACGCTCACGGGTGTGGCTGTTAACTCCACACCTGCATCCCATCTCAGGTGATTATCAGGTGGACTATTTGAGCCAGCTGCTCCACGCCAGTCCGTTAGTCGTCTCACAGCGGTAACGTACACGAAGGGAAGGCGGTTGTGAAAACCCTCATTTACATGAACAAACGCTAATCTTTTCCTTTGCGCTCAGGTAACAGCTCGGCGTGTTTTTGAGCCACCTGCCCGTCTGGAGTTTGGATCGCCTCCGGTACCGATCGCCTCTACTTTCCTGGAGCTCCCCCGCGGACCCTCACCCCTCCCTCCAGCTCCCACGGCCCCGCTTTGACTGTAAGACTCATACTCTCCCCCACGTATGCTGCTATTTCCCCGCTCCCCAGTAGAGATGGACCGATCCGATATTACGTATCGGTATCGGTCCGATACTGACCTAAATTACTGGATCGGATATCGGAGAAAAATAAAAAATGTAATCCGATCCATTAAATATCAAAAAAGCACCTCACAAAACTTGCGACACGGCGTAACTCGGCTCATAACCGTAGCACGTCGGAGCAGTGTGGTCACGTGATAGAGCGGCTGTGTGTATTTGTAGCCTGCTAGCAAACATTTCATCTCCGAGGAAGTTATCTCAGAGAGAAGTAAAGCAAGTGTGTAAGTTCATCTCTGAATGTCTGTAAAGCATTCCCGCGTTAAGCTTAACAACCTATATATGGAGCGACTGCCTCTCTCTCTCTCTCTCTCTCCTGCTTCTACTTCAATCATGAAACTGATCAATGATCAGCTGATCGGCTTTTCTGTCACGAGTCCGTCTCTCTTGTTTGTTTTTGGCCCACTTTGCACCAGAAAGAGGAAACCAGCGGCTGAACAACAGCAGCACGTTTAACCTTGATAAGCTGTTGTTAGAATTTATTTAATATTATTTCTACACCAGGATCTTTTTCTATGTAGCTGACGTAACCCTGCAGGGGCGGATCTAGCAAAGTTTAGCCAGGGGGGCCGATAGGGCATGAACAGGGAAAAGGGGGCACAAAGACATACTTTTCTTTCTTATTCTCATTTAAAATGTCGAGCTTTCAATAAATAATTATCTGAATCTTACACCCAAAGTTTTAATCTGATGTAAAATGTATAGAAGTCCATTAATGTATATAGTAACTGTTAAGTCTAATATACCCTAGTAAGCTATAGTACTGTTTCGTTTGGGAAGATACCATCTGTGCAGTCTGCAGTTCTGTTGAAGAAAGATGTTGAATCTATTTAATTATTCTTGAAAAATAATTTATTTCTGTTTATTTCTGTGTTATTGATTAAGCATCATAAGGTGGGGGGTGGTTCCCTATTTTCTTTTGCTGGGAGTTTGCTACCCTATTAGTTAGGTTGCTTAATATTTCTGCTAAGTACTCTTTAAAATACCAGAATAGGGAGGATGTTGCAGGTTTAACTTTATTAGATTGATCAGTGTTGCTGAACTATGAAATATTTTGGGCGCAGTGTATTTTTTTTTTTTTTTTTTTTTTTTTTTTTTTTTTACATACAGGTATAACAGAATAGCTTTAGTGTTGTTGTTTTTTAACTTGAGTATGAACTTATACAAAAAGCAGCAAGATATTAAAAAAAAAACAGTTTTATTGATTAAAAAACACTATATCGGATTCATATCGGTATCGGCAGATATCCACATTTATGATATCGGTATCGTATCGGACATAAAAAAGTGGTATCGTGCCATCTCTACTCCCCAGTAACTCTCTTCCTCTTTCTGTTGCAGCCTCCCACAGTCCCGATTACGGCGTTCCTGCGTAACTCATCCCCCGGTCCCTTGGTTTTTCTAGTTTCTCGCGTGTTTTCCTTTGACCCTTCCAGGACACCTTTAGATGAAATAAAGTTTATTTTTTCGTACTCCTGTGCGTATTGTCTCTGCTTCTGGGTCCAGCTTGTGTACTGAACTTCGGTTCATGACAGTATGTAGTCTGTGGCTTAAAAAATACCAATAAGCTAAACAACCTACAAAGAGATAAACAGCTAAAGAAATCCTCCATATATAGAGCTGATACCACCTGTGAATCATTGAGGTTCAGCAAATGTGTTGAATAAATAAACAGGTTTGTTTGTTTATAAAAAGACCGACAGACTCCACCTTGTTGTATAAATGCAACATGTTTATGAGGTTTGCAAAAGACATTTTCTATCAATTAATATCACTCACAGTGAGACTGAAGTTTTAAAGTGGCTCATTCTCCTCACTGAGAAGTTTCAGCCACGCTGCAGGTGTGTTATAAAGTCTGGCTTCATATGAGTGATGTGGTGGCATCGTTTTGAAACGCAGTGCATTCAAACCAGGTGACTTGTTAACAGCTAAGATGCTTAAGAGATTTAAAGGAATTTCTCCACCTAAAACCGCTCGTTACGTAGCTGCAGGCCCGCGTGAGCTGAGCCGTGTGGGTTCTGGATTATTGGGTTGGTGCATTTTAACTTCTGAATCGCTAATCCGCGAACGTGGTTCTTTAAACCGCACACAGCTGCAGTGTATGGACGCCCACTTCCACCAAGAGGAAGAAAAAGGATTGAATAAAGCAAATAAGGAAATTAATTTAAGGACTGGGCCTTCCATGGAGGGTTTGTTTGTTGTCTCAGTGCTGTCAGTCTTTTTCAGAATAACTTGGCATTTCTCGAGGCTGAAGTACTGTCCCTGTTAAAAACAGAGGACTACATTATATGCCATTTTGAAGTTCTCCACATTTGCAAACGATGACTGGTCACACAAACCAAGAAGGCTCGAAGCTGATATCATATGTTATTTGCTATCTTGATGTCTTTGTGACACTGGTCTTTGCCTCCAGAGGTAAAGTCAGAAGATGAGCCAGATTTTTTTCAAAGTAAAAGCATCATAATTCCCATCTTTCTCCTGTTCTCCTTCCACGCCAGTTTTAATATTTCTATCCTCACTTATCCGCTTCCCTCTCAAGTGAAACTCGTGACCTCTGACCCCGTGCTTGAGCTAAACTCTTGTGTAACAGGTTTATCCGTCTTGCTCCCAGCCACTGTAATCCTGCCCTTATTGTTGCTTATCTTACTTAACGCTCTTTTGATTCCTTTTGAACAACTGGCCTCGCCCGTTCTCTCACCTTTTGGTCATGGCTGTAGGCGAGAATCCAGTCCTCCTGCTCAGGGTGGAAGAGAAGGCTGAGGATGTAGAAGTTCAGCCGGTACTTCTGGTAGGTGGCTCCTTCATCGGAGCTGATCAGAAGGCTGCTCTCTATCTCTGGATCGGTTAGCAGCATGATCTGAAAATGTCACAAAGATGAAAGATTAGGGACGCTGCAAGCAGGCTGAGGAAACAGCTCACGAAGCAGCAGCAGTAACGGTTAGCCCAGACAGAGCAGAAAGACAGGGCAGTGGAGGAGAGCCTACAGTGGAACATTTGTGCATCAAAATGCAAGCGTGTGAGTTTATTTCTCTGATTGTGCTGAATTCTTTGTCGCTTTTCTTCCAATTCACCCACTAAAAGACAAACACACAGAGACAAGTCAATCAGAGCTGATTACCATATCTGAGATATAAAGCATATTATTACCAGTGAGGCTGCAGATTAGCATATAAAAACTTGTCATCCACAGTCAGTTTTCCACTGATGATACCATATCGCGGAAAATAATTTGTATCTGTTAGGTTTGATGATATAATCAGTATGATACATCTTGCAGCGAATGGGTGCGTGTAACAGCGGCGGCGTGCGCCCGCTGTTTGTCTCTGCCTTCATGCTCGCTGCCTGTGCTCAGTCAGGCCTTAAGAGCTTTGATTTCCCACGAGCTTCTTTCTCTTCTTAGAGGTCCAACTTCTTTTTTTTTTTGCCAAATTCTGGCACAGCCCCCAGAAAAAGGACAAAAAAACACCCTCCAAAATTCCTGCTTATTATCAGATGCAAATGTAATTGAATCGTTGGACCTCAACCGCCATAAGTACTGTCAGCATCAGGAGTAGCAGTAAAGTAGCAGACAGTTTGCTGGGGTCAGACACTAGAAGGTGTTTGTGAGTAAAACACAAGCAAAAAACAACCATCAGAACTCTGGTTTAAACGTCACGACCACGATAATCCATCAGTCCATCACTTATCCTGGTCAGGTGATGTGTTGGGTTAGCCGTCTATGCTGAGACGCCCATAGCTCCCTGCCCTCAGTGAGATCTACGTCTCCTCCCAGTTGGAGATGCTCAAAAAAGTGAAGTGACTTCAGCTACTCCTGAATTTGTCTTCTCACAATATCTACAACGCTCCTGGACTTGCAGATTTACATTTGGATGTCAAATAGGTGACAATTCCATATAAAGGGGTAGATGTGAACCTATTTTAAGAGGTTAAAGATCGCAAACACCGACTTAAGGGGCAAAAGGGGGATCTTTACCATTTCTGGCAAGGGTTTAATTTCCACAGGACATGAGAAAAACATCCCCACTGTTCTCCTGCTGTCCTGTCAAGGCTGGAGGGAAAGGGATTTGTTACAAATGTGTTACTGTGTACCACAGGCAATAGGCTTGCAGAGGAGCTCCAAGAGCCCTGGTAAATTTTACACTACATCCAGGCTGTGCTGGCTGAAAAAGTGACGAATATAGTTTTATTAGCTGAAAATATTAATCTAAAAGTGTTGGGATCGAAGATTAGGAGACAGTAAAGCACAGTGTTCCTGGCAGGATACAAATACAGCAATATCTGGGGAGTATATGAAAAAAGTTTGCAGAAAACACAAAACGCTGAGCTGCGGAAAGTTCTCGAAGAAGAAAAAGAGAAGTGTGTTTAATGTGATCACAGTTCACAGACACTTTTCTAGGTACCTATAGATATATAAGTATAGGTACTGTAAGACTAGAGTGTTTGTCGTGTTGCTATTTTGTTCAGTGCTGTTTCTGTTGGTCAGCGTTATTAAAGACAGGTTTCCAAACTAAGAACTAGGGATGGGTACCGGTATCCAGTGCCATGATGGCACCGGTTCTGACATAAATGGTAGTAACCAGACCGAAAAGCACATTTCGGTGCTTTATTTCCTGAATGTTAGACACTTTGGATTCCAGCCAAACATTTTAGTTTCCGAGGACAGTAGGCGGGTCCAGGTACGTACGTTCTTTTAGAGCAGAGCTACAGATTAAAAACGTCCAAGGCGAAGCGGTCAAAAGTCTGGCTGTACTTCACAGCAAAAGATGCAAACTCAGCAGCTGCAACAAGTGCTTTAAGCTGATACTGTGATGCTGTCAAAGGAGGTAACACCTCAAATCTGATGAAACACCTGGCGACGCATAGCGTTTTGTTAAAAGCCGAAAAATGCACCGTATTTGATAGCTTGCTGCAAGACCTCACACCGAGCACATCTACTGCGGGTGTGGTGCCTGTTATCGGACGCGGAGTTAGCAACATCCCCCAAAAACCCGAAGAGGAGAGTCCTGGCCCCTAGCCCTGCCAGTGTAGCAGAAATGATGAGGATGATGATGCAGCAGCAGCCGTTCTTCTCTGCGTGAGTAGCTTAATGTTGTTCGTGTGTAATTTACGTTGAGTAGGCTAACCACGTTATTACATTAATGCACGTAAGGTGAACTAGCAAACACCATCATAGCTACATGCAGCTGTCTTCTTGTTTGATGGCAGATACTCCCTTCACCCTGGACAAAAAGGCTAAAATGACCAAAGAAAAAGTGGAAAACAGTTAAACATGAGAAGTTTTTGGACAAAGTTTGTGTTTTTTCCATTGATTAAGCTGCTTCCAGCCAAGAGTGATACCATATATGCCCCATAGCTGCAGAAAAGGCTAACATTGTTATCTTTTTACAAAAAAACAGCTGAACATGAGAGGTTTTTGGACAAAGTTTGTGTTCTCCATTCTTTAAGCACCAGCACCGTTTCAAAAGTACCAAATTGGTACTGGTATCGGATAAAACCTAAACGATACCCATCCCTACTAAGAACCTAAAACAGTCCAATGGGAAAACTGAAAGTTCACTTATGTGCATGATGATCATTTTACCTTCAATATTAGAGCATTATTACTGAATGTTTTGGTGTTTAAGTTCTATCGTTAACAGTGTCATATATTTCTACTGTCCTATCCTAATGGTTGCCCTGCATTTATAAGCTTTGATCCATCCTCTCTATGGTCTGAGTCTTTTTGGTGACTAACAATATATAAGGTAGTATATAAGGCAGAGTTTGACTCCTTTGTCAGCTTATTTGTCGAGTTTCATAACTGTGAAAGTCTAGCTCTGTTTTCTCTCAATTACAGGCTGTTAAAAGTGCCGAAGCTCTCGCGACGTTTCTGATGTCAACGTGTCGATAAAAGCAGTTGTGTAAAGTTGTATAAAGAAAAGTCCACGCGTCTTACGTTAGGTTTAAAGATGGCCTTTAGCGTGACAATCTCCGTGTGGCCATTATGTCACCAGACAGCCGAGAGAATGAGAAGACACACTGCTCTCACAGTCAATATCCGTCTCGGCGTGGCAGCGTGCGGTCGAGTGTTTCTGTTCACTCATGCCGGTGAGTCATTTGTCAGCGCTCGATCGGGTAACAGCAGCCGTGGTGGGCAGGCCCACTAACACCAGTTCATCAATCACAGAAGGCAGATATAATGTTACATACGTGAGCCACATGCTGACCAATCCAATCAAACGCACTCGAATGCTGTCTGAACTACAAACCCCAATTAAGGGTTTTCTCATTCCCTGGAACAGCGACGCACGTCCAATAACAGACAACTTTATAATTGCTGTTGTGTTTGTGGCGAGTGGAGGATTACAGGAACATTAAACACTGTTGGCATGCTTGCAGAAATGTGTAATCCACTAGTATACATCAAAATATGGAGATCAATACAGCCTGTTACAATGTGTAAATACAATATGGTAATTACTACAGCTATGATGCATGGCTCTGTTTTGGGGGGGATTTTTTTCCCCCTGCTTTGCTCTCTTGTATTAAAAAAAGAGCACTTCATTAACCTTTTCAGACACGGACAAATAATGGATGATGCTGTCAGACAGACGCCGCAACATGAAAAACAGGATTCTTGTAGCATAATGTTGTTTAGCTCCACAAAGTGAGGGTGTGAAAGTAGCTCGGTTTTGCCTGGTTTGCATTCAGTCTCTCGCCTCACTCGCTCCACGTGCAGCATCCCAGCATGCAAAAGAGGCTCGACATAAAACTTCTGCATGTAGAGGTTCACACGAGCTCTCATAAATTCATTTTGTGTGGGCTCCTCCCAGCGCAGAAAGCTAACACATGCATGAACGGACTGAATGCAGATACTGGGTTCCACACTCTGGATTCTTATCTGGAGACAATGCAGCTAATAAATGTTACATTTTAGACAAAGAGCAAAGAAACTTGTCAGATGAGAAAACGTTGCATCCTTTTCCAACGCATTTCAGGTGTAGGCTGTGGCCTTTTCTCATTCTCACTCATTATAATGAGTAAGCTCCACGAATCAATATTTCTAATAAAAGCAATGGCTGACATGATTCAGAGACAAACCTGTAAATGCAACTAATGTGGCTTTTAGCCTCTTTTTGCTGAGGGGCTTGTTTTTTAGAGGGACTCAGGGACTGTTTGCTTAAACCTAACTTTGCCTTTGGCAGCAAGAAACTGCTGTTTTGTACAAAATGTTTAAGAAATCTAAATTTATCTGGTGCACGGACAAAAGATTAGTGCTGAGTATGGAGGAGGGTAATAATAATAATAATAATAATAACTTTATTTATAAAGCACTTTCAAACAAAGTGCTGTACAACTATTTGAAACTAAAGATAAAGAATAATAATAATAATAAAATAATAATAATAATAAAAGCGATGCATATCAATACAGGTAAAAGACACAATACAAGTTAAAAACAGTAAAAATTTAAAAACTAAAAGCCATAGAATTAAGACTTGTAAGATAAGGTGAACAAATGTGTCTTCAGCTTAGTTTTAAAAACCTCCACAGAGCAGCCTGCCTAACATCTTGAGGGAGGTTGTTCCACAGAAACAGGAAAAAGCTCTCCAATTGTCTTTTTTCTGGCTCTAGGAACCTTTAGAAAGCCAGAGTCCTGAGATCGGAGAGCACGGGATGGAACGTAAAGATGTAAAAGGTCGGAGAGGTATGAAGGTGCCAGTCCGTTTAAAGCCTTGTAGGTGAGCAGCAGGAGGGTGAAGATTTTACTTACAGTCCTCAGATGGAAAGAAGACTGAATCTGAATCTTTCTCAACTTTGGGATAGATTAAATATATCTTGTCTTTTTACTTAATGTCTGTGTCAAAAATGATAATTTTAAACTGTAAATTTTCATTTGGGAAAGAATATCAGTGAGGTCTAAATATTCCATTTCAAATATTCAATTCAATTTAAATATATCTAGGTAGTTTTTTTTTCCCCTCTTGTTAACAAACCCAACCATCCATCCATGACGGCAGGACAGTTCAACACATTCTGATCCCACTGCTGCTCATATCCTGTCTTCCTTCTCTCTCCCCATCCAATCGCAGCAGATGGCCCCACCCCTCTCTGAGCCTGGTTCTGTTGGAGGTTTCTTCCTGTTAAAAGGGAGTTTTTCCTTCCCACTGTCGCCAAAGTGCTGCTCATAGGGGGTCATATGATTGTTGGGTTTTTCTCTGTGTGTGTTATTCTAGGGTCGACCTTACAATATGAAGCACCTTGAGGCGACTGTTGTTGGCGCTGGATAAATAAAACTGAATTGAATTCATAGAGTCCCATATGCCACAGCCGCTGGATCTCTAAGTGCTTAGAGGTTCTTAGGTTTGTCAGCCATGAGAAACATTTCATTTCATATCTTGGATTTTCTTTCCTTGGCTTTCACTTGCCAAATTTGATTTCCACCAGCTGATTACCTTCATTTCCTCGATTTTTATGCAGTATATACTGTTGGCGTCACATTTAAATGTATGCATTGGAAAGTGATTCTAAAGGCTGTTTAAGTACAGTTGAGAAAACAGAAGCAAACAGGCTGGAGAGAAGCACAGTTTGCTTAAAGCTTAGCTAAATTTTGTGGCTTTACAAAAAAGCGTCTCATTGTCAGCAGAAACCCCACAATTGTCCCAGCTTGGCACTTAAAAATGTGTTCTTCATCACTGAAATGGTGTTTTAACAAAATGATTGCAGTTTCAAAGTACAGTGAATATTGACCGCTGCATTCGTGTAACTGTGGAGTCCATCCATGAAAAAGATTTTTAGATTTTCTTTTTTATGACTCAGCTCACTGCTGAGTGTTGAAGTGCTATTCAGCTGTCGTGTTTAATACTCCTACTGCAGAAAACAACAGTCAAACTCGGGGTATTACTTTCAAACAGATCTGCGGCGTCACATTTGTAATCAGTAATATAAATCAAACTTTAATAATGGTGCAGTAATGAACCCACAGTAATCAAATTCAAAGTCACAGATTAACATGTAGTGCCCTTCTGAGCACTGAACAGTCTGGTCACAATTCTTGGGAACTTTGCATTAAAACTTTTCTTATTAGCACTCACACTCTGTGTGTGTGTGTGTGTGTGTGTGTGTGTGTGTGTGTGTGTGTGTGTGTGAGACTAAATTATGAGGCCAAAAAGGTTGAATATGACAAAGGTTAATGAAGCGTGTTTGTGTCTGCTGGAGGACATTTATGTGTAAGGAGTGTAATCCACCACTGCAGCAGCATAAATACTCTGTGAGAGAATATTAATAAAATTAGCTTCATATTTTCCATTTCATATATTCAGCCTGTAATTGGATACCAACTCCTCTCAATAAATCTATGACTAATTTCTTGCAATACTCAGCAATAAATGGTGTTCGTTGCTGAGACTTTAAGCAGGTCCAGATATGGAAAGCAGAGGAACAAAAGAAACAACTTGAGATTTATTCTTTCTCTGGGGAAACTCAATTTTCGAGCTTTGGGAATGATTTTTTCTTTTTTTTGGGAACTTTTATTGCCAAAAATAACAAGGCGATTCACATCAACAACATGACCTGAGACCAAATCTGCAGCATATAATGGTGAGGGTTATTCAAAAACTTAATTTAAAAGAAAAAACATATATACACATATACATACATACTGTAGAAGCCTACGTGCAATAAAAAATAAAAATAAAAATAAAAACAAAAGTCGATCAAATGGACCAATACGGCAATGCCATGATGATCCATTTGGCAAAATAAATCCATTGGGTATCCTTGTTGGTCTTCAGACAACAATTCTGACGGCTAAAGAACCAAATGGGACAGGCAAAAAAAAAAAAAAAAAAAAAAAAAGAAGCCTACGTGCAGTTTAATTTGAAATGTATGCTTTTATTTTGATAGTGCAGAAAAAACAGGAAGTTGGGCGAGAGGAGAGTGGTGCCACATGGTTTTTTGACCTCGCAATCTCTCTTCATCCATTTTGAATTGAGCTTTATAAGTTTTCATAATTTGGAATTCTGTTGCTGTGAACCTGTTTGGACTTTTGAAGTAAATATCAAGAAACTATCAAGGACTGTTGTTTTGTTTTTTGTTTTTTGGATATGGAAAGAGGGACTAAGCGGAGCGTCAAGCTAAGGCTCCATTCGGAGGAAATCTACACATACATACATACCAATACCTAAGCACAGATGTAACAATGTTAAGGCTTGAGTGTCCTTTCAAGATATTTTATAATTAGTCTCCATTTTTTCTCAAAGGTTGGCACTTTTAGTTGTAGTTGAGCTGTTATCCGTTCCGTCGTATAGACATGTCTAGTTTTCAGAAGCCACTGGGCAACTGTGGGTGTTTCTGGTTTGAGCCAGGGAATTGTTATCATTTTTCTTGCAGTCATGAGGAGGAGATGTGGAGAAAGTGCTGCTCATAGGAGAAACCATCAGGAAAGATATCCAACAAAAAGATCAGAGGATCCATTGGGAGGTTGACTGACAATATGTTTTGTATAATGTTCTTGACATCCATCCAGTACTGTTGTATGTAAACACAGTCCCATAAAATATGCATCTGGTCACAAACCCACACCCTCTCCAACATTTGTCACTGACACTACTTTTGGATAGAAAGGTTTTCAGTTCTAAAAAGTCTTAATTTAACCTTCCAGTCAAATTCCTTCCACATTTGACTACCCACCCCTCTATGGCAGCCACAACAGACACTCTCCCATGTGACATCATCCAACATTATATTGAGCTCCATTTCCCATTGTTGTTCTATATGATAGGTATTATCAGACATGTCAACCAGCAGTTTCTGTAGATCAAAGACACTTGGTTTTTCGATGTACCCGACTTTTCAAGCAGTTTTATAAAACAGTTTTCCAACCCGATTGATTCTCTTCTAATATTGTCCCAGTCTTTATGCTTTGTAATGTAGTCCCGTAACTGTAAGTATCTATAATGGTCCCCTGGGGATAAAGCGTATTTAGCCCTTAGCTGGGCAAAACTTTTAAGAGGATTCTTTTCAAACAGCTGATCGACTGTAATCAATCCTTTCTCCGCCCACCTCAACATTTCCATTTATGGGAACCGCTCGAGACATGGTCAAATTCCCTTTTAACATTTTTAACACTTGGTTCCAAATCTTTACGGTGTGCTTGACCCATGGGTTGGTTAGTTTAATCTTTTTCCGTGATTGTGGGTTGAGAAATGGGAGACACCTGGTAATGAATACTCCCCTGCATTTCTGAATCACGAACAATCCAGGCAGCCATTGATTTTAATTGAGCTGCCCAGTAGTACATTCTGATGTTAGGCAACTTTACAGCCGCGTTACGTTGGGGGTCAAGTACAGTTCAAACTTTCCACAGACTTTTTGATGAGCACTTCCTTCATGTTCAACAGTTTTTCAGCCGTACACCTTTATTTGTATTGCTTACTTCATACTTATTATTTACTATGGCTTTATTGCAGCAACAGAAAGACAGTTATTGACAAGAAGATCACTTTGCTAAATCACTTCTAGTGTTTGTCTGTTCACTTTGTCCTGAAGTGATTGGGATTATCTTGTTTGTTTTTTTTGTTTGTTTTTCGTACAAATGTTGCTCAAAGCCAAAGAATGAACTCTGGATTATTTCAGCACAGGCTGAAGGGAAGCAGAAGTTAGCTTCAGCTACTTAAGCCAGAGGAACTGAGTCTCATAAGTGAAGCTAAAGGGCAGTAAAGGTGGAGCAGCTTCAGCCAGGAGAGAGTGAAGCATTCTCAAGAGGTTGTTAAAATGTCAGCGGTAAACATGAGCTGGACAGGCTAAAGGTCCCGGCACCTCCTGTTGTCACTGCCAGCACCTTTAACCAAAAATGCAAAGCAGGAAGAACCCATAAAAGATTAGCTCGTCCACGCAGGAACACGTTCTCACGGATGTTTTCACACACCTGATTCAGCCTTTTGGCCTCATTGTGCGTTTTCTGAGTTAGGCTTAGGGTTGTAAATGTCTCACACGACAAGTCTGGACACAAACGTGTTGTTTTTCTCACAACGCGCTCAGTGTGTAATGGCCTTTAGTGTTTTCAGACACTTTGTGGTTAGGTGTGGACTCCAAAACTACTCAGTTATGATTAGAAAATATTTATGGTTTAGGTTTAAATATGGCTGCCACCTTTGTTTATAAAACTCGTTACGCGCGTCATACAGGAATCACCTCTAACTGAAATATGTCAGTCGTTCTGATTGTAAAGAAAAAAAAATTGAAAATTGTTGAGATTTTGTGTCTCATAAATTTGCAGTAACAGGAAAGCCCCGCACTAAAGCTTTCACTTCCTTTTTAAAGTAATTGTTACAGAGTATAGCATGGTGGAAAAGGATGGAGAGAATCCCCCACTAAGCTTTTGGGTTGGCATTACTTTAGATTTTGTTTTGTATTAATTGCATGCTTTGGTGTTTCTTTGTGTTTGATGTGAGGTGTGGGCCACGCCCATGTGGGAGTGGAGATTCTACTCTAGTCCAGCTGCCAGCTATTTGGAGTTGAGTACAGGAAACAGCTGATTGGGGAGGATTGGAGCCCTTCTCTATAAAGGGGAGAGGAAACAGGAAGTAGGTGTTGTCGTTGTTTTTTTTAGTAGGACACTGGTGTAGCAGGGAAGCCTCGAAGATCCAGGATGAAGTGTGCACATTTTAACAGAAAAGATTTTTAACCTGGCCTGGTTTTGCTTTTTAAATAATCTGAGGATGTTGGAGGGAGGACTCGTTTTTATTGGGATGTGAGTGGATGTGCTGGGAGGCAGGAAAACAAACACTGGACTGGAGACTCTCTGTGCCCCTGACAAGGAAACTGGACAAGTTTTGAGGAAGTTCCAGCCCCCAGGATGTGATGTGGAGACCCAGCCTCGAACGAAGTCAGGCCTAAAAATGTGGGTGGCAAGCCTTTTTGAGGAAGATGCAGGATTGATACTTTTTGGCTGCTTGTTCCTCCAAGTGACCACCTTTCCCCTGTTTGTAACCAGGCTAACAACCCTGACCACGGTGGCTTTGGGCCTTCCTGGCCAGAGTTGTGTCTTCAGCCAGTAGTTTTACCCGGAGAAAGAACAAATAAATCTTGTGTACCCCATTGCAGTGTGCGTGTGGTAGTTCGTTACTGGTCAATATTAGAGCTGATAATAAAAACTGATAATGCTGTATCCAGTAAGGCTTGAAACCAATAGTGAGACCACAAACTCATCAGTAAAATACTGACCGAGGTCAAGAAGCCAAGAAGCTAAGCGTCTGTACAACCACATGAGCGTCTCTGTGCTGGTCGTTAAAAGTGTTCACAGATCTAAAAGTTCTAATCTTAGATCTTCAGGCACTTCTGCACTGATTTCACTTTGACTTTATAGCTTCCAAGTCTTAAAGGTTTACAAAGAGTTGATAGATTTTAACTCGTAGTCTCTCATAAACGTCTGCGGCCCATGACGCAGCTCTTTCACAGCGACGTTTTCTTTGCGGTGGAAGAACTGATACGCGAGCTCGTCCTTCTCTGTCCGCGTATATTAAAAAAGATATTAATTTACTCCACTGAGGTTGTCTTGGATGTGCATTTAATAACTCTGCAATTAGGATCACATCTGCTGAAGTCATACTCGGCAATATTTTTAACGTGGGCTGCAAATTTGATGCTTTTCAATTTGTCTTAATTTGGCTGCTTTCACATTGTGCTGTATGATAACGCAGCATTCAAAAAGCACAGCTCTATTCTCCAAAATGCAGCAGCATGTTAAAGTCCTGACTTTATTTATAACCACATGCATGCAGACATTTGCATGCATATATATGTGGATGTTTTTCTAAATATGTAAGCACTCAACAGTCAAAGGAGCTTGCAAAGAAAAGCGTCTGGACTTCTTTAAGTTACTTGAAGAGGCACTCAACAGTTTTTGTTTCCACTTGCTTATTATCATCAGCATTTAAAATTCACAAACACTATAAATGTCTTTGTTTTAATTCACTTATTTATGAAATAATGCAGTCTGGAGATTTTTAGCTAATAGCTGAAACAGTCGCAGTGAGATGAACATCAGTTTTGTTCAGCTCCACGTACGCTGGCGACGGTACGGCAGCATCCAGCATGTCTGTATGTTTCTGATCTCACGTTGACAGTCCTGCAGGAACACGTTCTCACAGATGGACGGCTGAGCTGACTGAAAGGGCAGATTGTCGTCTTCCTCTGTGATTGGGGTTGGGAAAGAGCAGGCGAGAGCCCGTCTCGATTTCCACTTGTTACGCTGGGGCACACTGACTGCTTCTGGGCAGACATTGTGTTTAGTTTTAGTCTAAACACAACACAGTTTAAAAAATATACTAAATGCATCAGAGGAAATGTTCAGAGAGCACAGCCGCTGGTCTCTTGAAAGCATTTTCTCATCTTCGTGTTGAAAGGAAAACTGCACAGACTAATACCCACTTTCTTGTTTCCTTTTGACTGGAAATCACAACCAGTGTGGCATTTTTGGATCCAAACTCCACTTCTTTTGCAACAACAGCTCCAGAGTGCTACCAGTTTACCCCACTGACTCAGAGTACACTGTCAACCTGGTGTAATGGTGGTTTCTGGTAGCTCAAAATAAAAATATATTTAATGTGTTTTTGCTCTTTTTACAGCCGAAGTCGTCTGGCTTAGTTTTTAAATTACCCCAAAACAGATCATGTGATTTACATGAGCCTTGTGTCAGTGTTAATAGCACAAACACACCATCCTCTATCAGCTTAATGGCCACAAAGCTAATGCTAATGTAACAGCGTCATAAATCACATTGTTATAATTACACAAAACCGTTCCTTTTATACCTGACTTTTAGGACCTCCAAGCCTGTAGTTATGTTCATTATCAGTTAGAGCCCCTCCTCATTCTTTTCTTCTTCTTTGGTGCAATCCTATAAATACAGTGTACCCCTTTTGCCTCTCCCCTTTTCTACAATTCCCCTGTGGGAGAGGTGGGTGTCATTTCTGTGTCAAGTGTAACCGGTGTTACCCCGTCGCTACTTTTTCCCGATGAATATTCAAGCCATCACACTCCGCTGTGCTACGTGTGTCTAAGTGCAGGCCGTGAAAGCAAAGAAGAGTTGACGCACATATCATAATCATCACTTCTGCGCTCGCTCGCCGCATCGACCAGGTGCCTTCAACTGTCCTATTAAACTAAACTCCCGTCTGTTGATCGGAGACATTTAAACCCGATGCTAATTGAATGCCGCCTGACATTTTAGCTCACCTAGACTCCTGCCAGACCTGACAAACATGTCAGTTTCTGCCTCTCGCAATAATTGGGTTTTCTATCTTGGCTCAGCTAGCTGCCCCTTATGGCAGTACATAAGTTGGAAGCTCACAAGCTGCGTGTGAAAACACAGAGCTACGCGTTCATTATGAATGAACGGAGACAAGACAAACAAGATCCATTTAGATAATTAACCAGCAGCAATCCCACTTCAGACATCTTCATCTGTCTCGAGTTACTGAAATAATGAATTCTTCACAGCGATCATCAATAAATAACACAACAACATATGTCATTTGGAGATGCCTTTTCCACAACATTTTGCGTTGGCGTGCTTTTCGAGGGAAGCTCGGCTCTCTCGCTCCGACAGCAGCACACGCTGACTCGTATAGCTTTCAATCCCCTGCTGAGAAAGTGGGCAATGACCCGTGAAGGCACGTAAAAGAATATTGATGGAATATCCCCGGCTCACCTAGATTTACCCATCCTATCTTCTTTACAACTCCCCTTCTCTCCCTCTTCCATCTCAGCGCCTCACACTCTGTCAGCCCCGTCTCCATCTCCCTCCATCTCTCTGTCCGTCCGGATTTGCGTCTCGGAGTCTGTCTCCCCTCCTCTGTCGCCGCGTCTCTCCACGGGCTCCCGTCTCTCCGCTCATCGCAGCCATTTGGAGATTGCGCCTTAGGCCTGACAGATGTTGCGTCCCCTCTGAGCAACCAGAGCCTCCATCACCATCGTCACCTCAAACGAAACCACTGCTGCGCAGGCCAGGGGAGCGCGGCTGATTCGCTGCGATTATTTTGGCATGCGCCGTGTCCTTAAAAAGCTGGTGGACCAGACGACACTTTACTTCTCTTTTTCTTTTTCTTATCTCCACGCAACACGCAGCTCTACGTGCTGTTGTCGGTACACTGAACATGCACCAGGTGGTATTGCTCCAGGTTTGTCTGGTGTAAGGAAGCATGTGTTGCAATGAATTGACCTGGTTAATTAGAAGTGACGTCGCAATTTTATTCTAGCACTAATTTAGCTCTCGGCTAGTTTATGCAACGTTTTCTGCAGAAAATATGTAATAAAAGTTATTTGAATATGCAATCTGCATAAATAGTGATTCTCATCTTGATGTTTTTAGTCTTGAGGGGAAAATTGCATCTTTTCACTTTTGCACTGTCCTCAAATAAGAGTCTGTCTTTCTTTGCATAACAAAAAGCAAGTTTGGAAAGATTCTGAATCTTGAAATGTGACAATGATTTTTCATTGCGTCACTAATAATCTATCTGTTTCAACGACGGATGTTTGTCCTGGACTGAAGCAAATTATATTCATATATCTTTAAAGGCCTCTGATTAGCACATAAATCATATTTACGAGCAGCATGAGGCCATCAAGCTTTAACCTACATTGCAAAGACACAATCAAGTGTTTCCCACCGAGAGCTTTAAGTGCTGCATTTGCAAACAGCTCAGTTTATTCTTATTTTAAATCTATTTATTCTGGGAAACACTTCATTAAGTGTGATTGTTTGTTACCGTCTGAAGTTAAAAGTATGAATAAACTAACTCGGGTAATAAAAGTATTTGTGTGTAAATCTGCGGAGCTGAACAAACCTGTCAACATCAGCGAGTACACAGCGCTCACATTTTGATCTTTCTCCTTCAGCGTTTCTCTCTGAGAGCGGCATGTTTAAAAAAAGCAGCATTTATTTAACTTAAAGCAGATATTTTATTTGAGGAAAAACACATGATGCAACATTGTTGCCGTTCTGAGCGTGACTGTAAGAGAATGCAAGACAAACTGGGAAGAGCAGAGCGTTTAGCTTCAGTTAACCCTATTTAACCTTAACATATAACAGTCTTTGACTCTGCTCAGGATTGTTTTCCTGCCGCATCCTTTTAATGTTTTATGTTCGACACCGAGTAAAAAAATTCTCGTATTTCACGAGTGATTCACAGGCAATGATGCATGCATGTTCCAGTGTAATTATATCTTATTAAACAGTGTCAATGCTCACAGTCAGAGCTGGATGAAGTTATTGCTAATGTAAAATCAACGTTTCTGCTCCTGCTGCTTCACATTAAAAGCACTCAACTGTCAAAACACAAGCTGGCTGCTATTGTGAAGACGTAACGGGAGACAATGCATCAAAAATGCACCAACAAAACCACTGTCCTCATCATCAAATCATCTTTAATATTTGACTTTAACAGTAAAGAGCAGCTACACTTAGCTGTAACACCTGGAAAATAAAGCACCAAGTCCTGGTTTCCTTATTACTGCAATATAACTACAAAAAAAAAGCTACAAATTAAAGTTAACTGTCAGGAAAGTGACACATCAATCGGCCCGGCTGATGGAAGTCAGGAAGTCGACCCTGTGAGGTTAAAGTCATCAACGGCAATCAATCTAACCCGATGCTATTAAAATTTGTTCTCACAACTTCTGCAAACTTCAGATTTTTTTAAACACAGTCTGACAGCTCGACTGTTTCCAGCCTCTCTTCTGCAACAGCACCTGAAGAAACCACCGCAACCCTGGAATAGACTGCTCCGCATCCGTGCTTCACAGCTTGATTTAGAAAGTAGCCGTGCCCCACTTATTCAGCACGTCCAGAATCAGAGAGCCATGAAAAAGCCTGTCTCGTAGCATCCAACGCCAAGAAAACAGCTTCAGCTCAGAGCAAAGGAAAAGCAACATAAAACAAACTTGACTTTTACTCGTTATTTTGTCTCATTCGGGTGCTTTTCCCCACTGTTTTTCAAACATTCTCTACTTTTATTATTTGACTTGATTTGATGAAACCAGAAATCTCCTTAAAAAATTAAATTCATGCAATTCTTTGCTAACATGCTTCTCTTCGTTTTGTGCATTGCACTTATGACTTCTGTAAAAATCCTGGACTTGCTGCGCGCATTTCAACAAAAGTGACACATTAAACATTTGTTATTCCTCCAGGAACTTAATCCCATCATTGTGTGTTTGGGTATTTCACTAACGATGGTAAAGGAGTGAAAAAATGTTTCTTTTCTTTTCCTTCCTCACTGCTGCTGCACAGAAATCCATCAATGTCATATAATGCTAAGTATTCATGTATGAAAGCGTTTGCATGATGATGCAAGTCTCGGGACATTGTTCTGTTTGTCTTCCTGCGAAACATTTCTCTTTTTGTTATTGTTGTCATTGTTATTTTGAGGACACTTCGAGGACATGAAATATTTAAGTTCACTTTTAAGTCTTGAACTTGTACAGAAAAGCGAGACGATGAACAGAAGTCTTTGAAGCTCGGGAGAGATGAGTCTTCTGAGGTGAATTCATATTCCACCCACCTGCCCATTATTGCCTGCGCAGCTCCACAATGGCCATAATTGTTTGGAATACATACAAACACAGGCATGCACTCCCACAAATGGGTGAGCATTCAAGGCCTTTGTCACGAGAGAACATTTGAGCCCTGTGACTCTTCTTTTACTCGGTACATTGATGAAAAAGAGCCATTATGTATTCCTTACAGAGAAGGCTGAGCAGCTCAGACTGACTCTGCTGTCACTCAAATGCTTCCACTGGAAAAATCCCTTTTGTTTTCAAACCATTAGAGGCAATACCCATTTGTATGGCTGCAATCTGTGTGCTTTTTTTCTTTTTTTTGTTAACCAGCACTCACCATCCCAGCCATTTACTGTAATAATGTGCTCTCACACAAAATCTCAGGCTAAAACCCCAAATTACTTCCCCTAATGTGTACTCGAGCTCCGTTCTTTCATGTACAGCCTCCGTATGAAGCCACAATATGAAAATTGATGTAATTGCTGTGTTGTCAGACTGTTTTCTCCATAAGTGACCCCTGGGCCATGCCTCTGTTTATTTATTTTTTTTGCTCTGTCATGTTTTTCTCCCATCGCCACTCTTCCATGCTCACTTGCTCCCTGTCAGTTTATGTGCTGTCTCTTTCCCCCCCTGCTTCCTTTCTTTCCTTCGCTCCCTGTGCACTTTCTCTCTGTCCCTCTCCACTATCCCCCACAGCCACACAGGCCTGATTTACTTCCACTACTTGATGAAGAGAGGGGCTTTCGTCTGCCACCAGCAGTAGTCACATGGTGCTGTGCCCGGGGTGACTGACGAACCTGCAGTCTCTACTGCTTCCCTACTTTCCAAGTATGTGGAAACAGCAACAATGGAGGAATAAAACAGTTTGAGTCTGGAGTGCTTTATAGAGAAAGTTGCTTCTTCTCTGGTTCCACTCTTTTTTTTTATTTAATGTTAGCGAAGCTAGCAGTAGATAACAACGTCAGTCTATCCTGCTATATGTCAGCCTAATGCTACCATCAGGATGAAGTATTACAACAAATATTGAATCGACTGCAATTAGATTTGGTTCAGACATATTATCTAAGCAAGATAAATGCTCTCTTGTATCAGCTCATGAAAGGATAATTGCCCTATTTCACAATGACATCATGAATACTTGTGTCTTATCTGAATGAAATGAAAATGGTATCCAGGACGGCGATGTCCAGGATCTGATGTGAGAAATGAAAGAAACTGCCAAAGCTGCAGTTCCTCTGCTGTCCACTTGAGGCCTCAAGAGAGCATCCTACAAGCCAATTCTAAATGCAGACTTGTAGATTTGACTGACAAAAGGAAACTTACCATTCATGTTGCTAGTGTGCTGCAAATGTGACTGACTACTCGCCCTACAGCAATTATATCTTACACATTAATTGTATTTTAGGATATCTCAAATCTGTAGCATTGCCCCGGGGCAAGCAAGGCAGTTAGTGCTTGCCCAGTTTCATCTTAAAACATAAACTAAGACCAAATCTCTCTCCTTACGTCTCAAACAGTGTTCAGTCCAGTAAGCTTTTCTCATCGTCTATCAGTGCCAACTGTGGTCCCAGTTTGCATGAAGGAGGTTTGACTCTCTGTCCAATTCCACTTAAGTATGTGTTCATTTCATTGGTGTGTCTGTGGCCCATTAACAAAAGTTTGAGCCGGGCAAACTTAGAGGCCAGCAGGTTTTTTTCCTGGTACTCTGTGCATTGTGGGTAAACCTCCAGTGTTACGAGAAACTAACAGGAAATTAACATGCTAGGAAAGTTGCTACTGGCTCTGCTTTCACTGCTCTGAGATCAGTTACCATCTGCACATTTGCATAGCATAAGCAAGTACTCAAGCACTTTGGGATTTATCATCTTAGAAGGCTCAGTTGCGAACCATGCTGGCCACCAGTGTTGGTCAAGTTACTTGAAAAAAGTAATCAGTAACTAATTACTGATTACTTCCCCCAAAAAGTAATCCCATTACTTTACTGATTACTTATTTTCAAAAGTAATTAATTACTTAGTTACTTAGTTACTTTTTAAAAACAGGATTTACAACCTGAATAGGTGATAAAGCGATAGATCTTTCAGCCCAATTCTACTTTTTCTGCATAATCATCATACAAAATGTAATCAAATGGAAAAGTCTCTTTTTAAAACTTGTTTTATTAGTTTTAATCTTTTAACTTTATGCATCAAGCAAAAATTTAATTATCTGCAACATTCTCTGACTGGAAGAAATTAGTTTATCATTTAAACCTATTTTCTGCACATTCCAGCACATAAAATAAAATATTTTTTGTGTGTTTACACTCAGTCTTTCAAATAGATGCAAGTAAAACACAGCAGAAAATAAATAAAGTCAAAGACTAGCGGTCCTGTTGCTCTATTTTCACCTGTAAAGCAGGAGTGGGGTAGGCGGAGGTTTACCCTGGTGCAGGTGTGCAGCGGTCACTGCAAGAATCCGCGAGTTTCTCTGTGAGTTTCCCATTACGTCGTAGCTACTCGGTGCTTGTTTGGAAGTTTAGGGTTTTTTTTCGCTGTAAAAAGAAGTTTTCTTCCCACGCACAACGGACACTAATGTTTTTGTCACTTTTTATGGAATCAAACTCAAAGTAAGGTCAGTACTTCCACGCTTTAAACGCTGCACGCTCATACTCTCTCTGCACTCGATATATGATCCATTGTTGATCTGCACACAGCTGTTGTCACGAACGTCGCACTCGCTTACGTCACTGTCATGAGACATTCTCGAAAAAAAAATCACGGTTTTAGTAACGCAGTAACGCAGCGTTCCTACGGGAAAGTAACGGTAATCTAATTACCGTTTTTGCAATAGTAATCCCTTACTTTACTCGTTACTTGAAAAAAGTAATCGGATTACAGTAACGCGTTACAAGTAACACCATGTGTGATATAAGAAACTTTTAATAACCCACTAGATTATGATTTTCTTGGAAAGAATATTTTTTGGGGCCTTTCTGCGTGGAGATTACATTTTCTCTACATGTGCAAGTGGGTTCTCTCTGAGTACTCCAGCTTCCTTCAACAGTCCAAAGACATCTAGTTCTTAATTGTGCACACATGTGTATGTTTTTGAATAGTAGTTTGTCTCTCTGTGTTATCCCTGCATCAAGTCAGTGACCTGTCCTGCCTACAGCAGCTAGGACAGGTTCCAATCCCCCCATGACCCCCAGTTGGATAAGTGAGCAAACACACAGCAGAACAAACAGTTTATGTGGAATCCAGTTTGAATCACTGATTGTTCCCACAGAAATGCAGTGTAAAACTCTCCTACTTCTTTGTTCCCAATTAACAATTATGTTGGAAAATCTTCAGTTCCTGATTAATAACTTATAGATATGCTCTATAAATGTGTAGTCTCCTTATTTCAAGGAGAATAAAGTCCAACACCCATTGCTTGGGCTAAAGAGTGTCTATACAATCTAAATCTATAAATCTATAGTCTTAAGCCATTCACTTATGAATTCTATGTTACATTATTGACAAATAAAAAGTGAATTTGATGTGTTTTGCTAGCCTCAGCTTGCCTAACATTGTCGATGAGCACAATGAGCTGCTCTCAAATTCTTCTTTACATCTCGCAGATGACACAAAGCCTAGTTTACCAAGTCATTTTTGCTCTGCTCAACATTACTAGTAAGTTTTGCATGTAATAAACTCTCTATAGACTGACAAGGATGCTTTCAGTAGCATTTTTATTTTACACGTCATATTTTGGCGATACCATGGATGTGTGAGAAGAATATATGAATGCGTGACTTTGTGCTTATTTAGGCTCATGTTTGTGTGTATCTGGCACGTGATGCTTTGTATGGCTGACTGTCATTTTGGCTATGTGGTAGAAAGTGTGTCTCAGTGTGTGTGTGACATTAGCAACATGTCGAGTTATTTGCTGGCCTTCAT
Source organism: Neolamprologus brichardi (assembly GCF_056152115.1). Classification (NCBI taxonomy): domain Eukaryota; kingdom Metazoa; phylum Chordata; class Actinopteri; order Cichliformes; family Cichlidae; genus Neolamprologus; species Neolamprologus brichardi. Next base: position 35,323,996 of record NC_142109.1, on the reverse strand, counting down.
CAAATTTTCTGCTCTGTGAAACTGGTGATTGCTGGTTTCTGTGGACTGAAATGTTTCTGTGATGTCTCTCTGTCTCTCTGCATCGATGCATCATTAGAGACATCTTCTTTGGGTTTACCCAGATCCCATCACTCTACAAGCAATAAAACAGAAGATAGCCTTGCTAATATGAACATTTCTACCCCAGTCTGCCACTAATTTTGATGCAATTAAGAGGCGTGTCATAAAGACTCCATAGTTGGCCAAATATGTATCGTAAAAGCATGAATAATACAAACATGCAAGAAGAAGAGATTTTACAGCTTAAACAAAGTCCCAAACAGACATGCTTAGAATGGGGAACTTAAAACGGTAATCACTAGTCCAGTGTTTCCAAGTACACTAACATTTAGATGGATGTGACAAATAAAGACAAGAATGCGTGGATTAATTATGGTGTTTCATGAACCCAAAATAGCCATGGACAAAACACAATTTAAAACATAGAAATACACAAACACACAATCAGAGATGCCCAAAACCCTAATGGACCAAAGCCATAATGGAACCTGGCAAAATTGACCCAAATGGACCTGAGCACAGAAAAGTGGTTAACTCTGACCATTTGCTGATGTGCTGCCTCTAATGTATTTTAAGCCTGCATAGAGAGCTTGCCTCAGCAACCCCATCCAACCCAAATCAGCTGAGAAAACCTATGATTTATAACCAAGCAGCTCCTAATGATTAGGCTGAAAACATCCACGTTCAGCTTCAGTTCATCATCTATGTTTAAAGGGATAAAGCAACTCAGCTCTTTATAGGAAAAACTAGGCCCATCGAATGTATTCGACTTGGTTGACTTTATTGAAAAAAACAATTACAACGCATAGGGCTGCAAGGACAAATCATTTGCTTTTGCAAGAAGGCAATGCAACAGTTCTGGCAAAGGGCTTTTCATTTGAGGTACTATATACTGCGTATGCCTGATTGATAACATCAGATGAAAAGCTAAAATTTCTCCTTATTCCTGGACCACATTTTCTTTTCCCAGTTTTTGTGTCTTTCATTGATTAAGTATTGTGGTCAGTAAGAATTTCCTGTTTTGCTGTGATTATCAGTATTGATTGAATTTTGCAGATATAGAGGGGTAGACAGATGACATCTAGTCAAACGGTATCACTGGAAATTTCCAGCATCTCTGAAGCAGAAAGAAAAATGGGAAAGCCAATTATCACATTTACTCCACGATGATGAGTTTCTACACCGATCGTTTAAAAGTGTAAGGTTGCAAAAACTGTCTGTAAATGCTGTCATTTCTCATATTGACCTATATAACACGAAGACAAGCCGAGATACGGACTGTGAGATGTAGAGATCTTAGGACAGAATATGATAAACTTGTTTTTCTGGAGCATCACTTGATCAACAGGAAGTCATAGTCTGAAGATATTTTGATAAAAGTCATAAGCTGCAATTCTCAGACTCTGATTTCTAAGATTTTCGGTTCTTTTGTTGCCACTGTAGACCAACCTGTAGATGACAGTGGGTTTTAGAATGAAAGGTTGGGCTTTTTACATGCTAGCATGTGCCAGGTCAATGGTGAGGTGTCTAGGGTTAGTATTGAGGTTGCTTTTTGCAACATGTTCTCAGAAACTAGATTCTGAATTAGAGCTGGGCGATATATCGAGTTTTTAAAAAATATCGATATATTTTTATACGAGATATAAGATGTGACAATATCCTTTATATCGATATAGTCTATGTTACGTTATAACTATACTTGTGGAGCCGCAAGTTTGCCTCTCTTTCGTCCACTTTTGTCTTTACGCAACATTACTCGGCCTCGCCCCTCCTTCACTGAACACAACTCCCCCTCCTCCCCCATCGCTTCACCTGCAGGAAGCGACAAGATGGACATGGCAAATCTCCGTTAACGAGTTACTGTGCATCGCTGGACGCCGTCAACGTGTTAGCTAGCTAACCACGCTAACGCGCTAACCACGCTAACGCCATGCAGCCCAGAGGCGCTGCACAGCCTAAAATCCTTTCATTTTCTCAAAAGTTGACAGCGCGCCTTATGTATGAATTCTGGTTGTGCTTGATGGCCGCGAACCGATTTTATGTGATACACAGCGCTCAGCAATCTGTCAAAAAATGTTTTAGTACGACTTTGGTAAGCTACGGTGCTTCACCGGTTGATGGATTGTCAGAGCATTACGGCTACCGAGGAGCCTCGCGGAGTGATACGTACTGTGCTTCAACGTAATATTACCGTATTGTGTGTGTATAAGGACCATAAATGGCACCTGTTAAGAGACGTGGTTATGAAGAGGATTTCAAACTCCAGGCTGTCAGTCACGCAGTAGAAGTTGGGAACAGAGCAGCTGTGAAATCTGTCTTTGTTACTATGCTCAGCGTCTTTTAGTTTACATTTTGACTGCACAATTGTGAGCTTTTTGTTATGCACAAAAACAACATTGTTTTCTTTTATTTATGGAGCATTATTATTTAATAAATGCTCATAATTTATTTTTGAGTAAATTTTATGTACATCTATGCTCTATGTTAATAAAAGTGCCTGTGTGACATCTGGGACACAGCTTTGACTAAGAACTCTCTTTTTGTTCTTACTTTATGGCTTTAAAAAAAAATATCGAGATATATATCTTATATCGCCGTCCAGGTAAAAAATATCGAGATCATATCGCCCAGCCCTATGCTGAATTATTTTTTTTTTTTTGGATTCGGAGTATTTATGTTGTAAGGGTTTTATTTGAGTGTCCAAAACAGGAGAATATCCTCACCAGTGGTAATTCTGGTGAAGGAGTTTTCATATACAGTATAAAGAGATCTTCTCTGGTGGAGCAGGGGTCATATCCTGCAGATTGTCTCCAGACTCCCCAGGTTTGTGTGTTAACAAAGACAGACTGATCTGTAGCTGTTTTCCTCAAACATGTCTCACTAAATCATGCTGTAGAAAATCCCACAGTCAGAAAAAGTCTCTTAATGCTTTGCTGACGATAACAGAAGGACAATCAAGCCTTTCTGCAGAGTCCTGGATGTCTCTCTACGAGTTCAGGTTCATCATCTCATCATCTGGTTCAGCACCTTTAACAGACCTCAGGGGCGTAACAGTCACTGCCCGACAACCTCTATCATATGGCCAGCATCTGAACTGAATTGGGGCTGCATTCCCTTTTCATAATTAGACGGTAATTAACTGAAAAACGTCCTGATTAGAGTTGTGTAAAGGGAGTCATGTAAAGCGTGAACACAGGCAGGTGGTTAATACCATCAAATGACTCAAACCAAAGGAAGGGCAGGGGCACTGATTGAAGGGGTTGTCTGACTTCTAATTGATTTATATCCATGTAGAGCTGGGAGAGATTGTTCCTTTCTGTCAGCTAACTGTCATTTGGGTTTGAACTTGTTAATAAACGAGTGAGTCCAGTGCTTCTTACTGAGACTGTAGGCAGCGACAGAGGAGAGACGGACATCAAACAAAGACCAGTGCGTCAAACGACATCAATATGTCTGCCTGCATTCAATACTGCATACTGTGTGACCGTCATGCCAACAGTGAGGAGCAAACAAAAGCAACTCATACAGTCAAGACAATTTTTAAAATTGGATTCAGAAGAAATGACAAAAGAGGACCGTTACCTTTCTCTTGTTGTTGGGGCTCACGTACAAATAACTCAGTATCGTCTTTGCTCCTACTTTGTCATTCAGCTTCTGGTACGTTGCTCCGTAGTCTGTTGACCTGAAATTTAATCAGAAAGGTCTGATGAACACTTGGTGAATTACTTGCTGCAATTAAAAGACTCCTCTTGAGAATTCGGTGTTGGAGGGGAAAGAGCACAGACTTGATTAAGTCCCTTTTGTGCTCACAGCAACATGAACCCCAGCAGGACTATTACGGTCACTGCTGCTGTATTTATAATCCAGACATGGATTGCACCGTTAATAACCCGATGTAGACATACTCGAGTAAATGCAGACACATGTCATCAGTACCACCCAAGAGCTGACCACTGCTCCTGGTCATTTTGAAGATAGAAATGAACTGGATTATTTTTAACTGTCTTTTTCAATAATTAAAGCAAAATATTCACATTTTTATTTCAATCATTTGTCAAGGGTCAATATAAAACCGATATCCACCGATCAAACCCCATAAAACCCAGAACCACATGCCTGCAGACCAGTCAGCAACCATGGATCACTGGGAAAAACAAGTATTTTTCAGCAGGTTGCAGGTGGCTGCTGGAAATCACTATGCCTAGAGACTGGTCAGTGATAACCACTGGTCACTAAGGAAGAATGAGACCATTCCCTGACCAGTAGTTGCTGGAAGTAGTTTCTTCTTGTTGGTAGGTGAAACTGGTTCAATTCAATTCAGTTCAATTTTATTTATATAGCGCCAAATCACAACAAAAGTCGCCTCAAGGCGCTTCATAGATACAGAGAAAAACCCAACAATCATATGACCCCCTATGAGCAGCACTTTGGCGACAGTGGGAAGGAAAAACTCCCTTTTAACAGGAAGAAACCTCCAGCAGAACCAGGCTCAGGGAGGGGCGGGGCCATCTGCTGTGATTGGTTGGGGTGAGAGAAGGAAGACAGGATAAAGACATGCTGTGGAAGAGAGACAGAGGTTAACAGATATGATTCAATGCAGAGAGGTCTGTTAACACATAGTGAGTGAGAAAGGTGACTGGAAAGGAAAAACTCAATGCATCATGGGAATCCCCGGCAGCCTACGTCTATTGCAGCATAACTAAGGGAGGATTCAGGGTCACCTGGTCCAGCCCTAACTATATGCTTTAGCAAAAAGGAAAGTTTGAAGCCTAATCTTGAAAGTAGAGAGATTAGGTTGCAAAGAGGTATACAGTGCTTCACCAATAACCATCTTATGAATGCACTGGTGGCCTGCAGATTGCTGTAGTTGATGCAGTTTCCCGTACTTTGTTTGAAATATGGCGTCATTTCTGCCAACTACTTGCGAAACTGTAGTTAAACCATGAGGAGTGTGACACGAACTGAACACAGATACAGTTCAGCTTCAAAGCAAAAGTTGTGTCTTTTGAAACATGTTGGTTTCAGCTGTAAGGCCGAACTTTCACTCTGCAACATTCAACATTTCCGGTTTGCATCACACGAGTTTCACACGAGTTAGCAAGTGTTTGCTGACGAGTTGCCATCTTCCATGCAAACTACAGGTTACATCAGCAGTCTGCAAGCAACCAATGTAATTACAAGGAGGTTTATGGTGCAGCACAGTCCATGTTATTGATTTCACACATCCATCTACACGCATCCACTCGCCAGCCGGTCAGAGAATACACACTTTTCCCTACCGATGGTCGGTTGCCCGAGGTATTGCTGACCAGTCTCTAGACCTGTGTAATGAAGCAGTGTGAGTAAATGCACACTGAAACCGTTCACTGACATTCTTGATGTCTTTCACAAAATGTGTGAACAACATTATACAAAAATCCGACATCAGAAAAACAAACACTGTAAACGTTCTTTCATGAATCTATGAATATCATTTCAAAATACAGTTTTTCACTTTTAAACTTTACTGATCATGACTGTAATACACAATATCTTTGCCCGCCATACTGAAAAAAGACGCAGTACAGGGAGTTTTTTATGATATTGGTGTAGAAATGTAAACAACGTAACTGTGCATGGGGATCTGAAAGCTTTAAAGCTTACGTGCTGCACAATAATGTTTAATATTTAGCATTTACTGTTATATTCCCATATATCATCATGATGTTGTTTATTGTATTGCTCTCGTTTTCTTCTGCTTGTTTTCTTTTTTCTTTCTCAACAGGTGATTGATATATGTATTTTTTTTTGTCTGCTTATTTAGTTGGTTTTTGTTTTTTTGCCCTTTATCCCCGTCCCTCTTCTCCGCTGTTTTTCCCCCTCTTCCTTTCTCCCTTTTCTTTTCCTCATTCAAGTCTGTCCCGTATCCAGCAAGTAAAAATAAAATAAATAAATAAAATAAAATAAACAATAAAAGGTGAATCAAATAGACCATTACGGCAAGGCTGTGATGGTCAATTTGGTAAAGTAAATCCGTTGGGCATCTTTCTTCGCCTTTAGACAATAATTCTGATGGCAAAAGAACCAAACGGGACAGACAAAAAAAAAAAAAAGAAAAAAGAAAGCTTTAAAGCAGCCAGCTGAAGACGAAAGCAACAAAGATAAGAACAAAGAACAAAGATAAATTTGTGCATCAGAAAGCCAGAATGTAAAACAATGCTTTGCTAAAGGCTAAAGCGTGTCTCCATAAAGCCTTTATGGAATGTTTTCTATGCAGTTTAAATATATTTTATTCTCTTTTAACGACTTCCACAGATGTATTACATATACCGTACGACAGACGAGGCCGCACTACACTTCAAACTTTAGCCCTCACACTTCAAAAAACATTCCCATTATATACTAAAACAATCATAAACACACACTGTTTATTTGTCTGTTTTGGGTTTTACTTTTCCTGCCTGTAGCAGAATTTATAATAATAATAATGGATTGCATTTATATAGCGCTTTTCGCGACCCCTCAAAGCGCTTTACAATGTCACTATTCATTCACTCACTGGTGGAGGCTACAGTTGTAGCCACAGCTGCTCTGGGGCAGACTGACCGAGGCGAGGCTGCCATATCGCACCATCGGCCCCTCCAGTAGGCGGTAGGTGAAGTGTCTTGCCCAAGGACACAACGACCGAGACTGTCCGAGCCGGGGCTCGAACCGGCAACCTTCCGATTACAAGACGAACACCCAACTCTTGAGCCACGATCGCCCTGGTCTGACCTCAAACCCAACTAACTGGATGAATTTTTGTGCCGGGCATCGTAATGGGCTGAGCTCACTGACGCCGCTGACTGACCCTCCCAAGAAAGACTGCTACAGTAGCAAATGAAAACTCAGAAGAAAAACATACACGCCACGATACAGACGCATAGAAGTTGCTTTCTCTCATGCGTGAGCTTCAGTCTGCAATCATCGCGTACTTGACGATAATATTTATATCCATCGACTGCACTTCGCCCTTAGATGTTTTTTTTACCACTGCACTCTGAGAGTCACACCAGGAAGATGGCTTTAGAGCTCACTGCGACTTTTCTGTCACTCTGCACCGTGTAGTATACTGTATATGTACACTTCAGTGCAGTGCATCTCTAATGAAGTGCAGACAAACCTGCAGGCCCAGGAGTGCTTTATTCAAGAGGTATTGCATTTAAAATATAGCTCTTTAAAAAGGCCTGTTGAACATGTTCGTCTATTCAGATGAAATGAGGCTGGTTTCAACATCCGACCATCTGATATCCTTGCCAGATTTTTACTTTTATTTAGTCCACCACATCTATCCCTGCACAAACGATACACAGTGGGTAAAATAAGTCTAATTCTCTAAGTAAATATATTTCTTAAAGGTGCGAGTATCGTGAAATTTTCACTAGATGTCGGCGACAACGCTCCAATCCACACGTGCAAAGACACGAAACCATAGATGTTTATATAATATGAATATTTCTCATGAATAATGAGAAAGGGGGGAAAAAATACTGAACACACGAAGAAAGGGAAGTGCAAAAAAGCCTGGAAAGTCATGACATGGGCGAAATCTATCAGTAATTAGAAAGCAATCCTGACACTTAGTGCAAATAATCAGCCCGGCCAATCATCTGACCTGAATCCATCGGAAAATCTAGAAAGGACCAAAACTCAGTTTCGCATTATTACATGTAGCTTAATTTATGGACATCTCTGTGCACGTGTGGATTGGCTGGCTCGTTGCTGATATCTGATGGGAATTTAATGTCGAGAGCATCTTTAGAAATATATTTACTTTGAAAACTGGCGACACGTTCAATGCTTATTTTGCCTGGCTAATAATTTGAAATAAATTGTAAATTTTGGATGTGTGTAAGACAGTCCCACTACAGTTTTGAGCATTTAATTGGTTGTTAATTCATAATCCGGGGCTGTACTGTGTATATTCTGACTATAGAAATAATCTACACTGCAGATAACAACACTTTGATGTCAATCTTACTGGTCCCTGTTAAGAGCAGGCTAGCATTGACGTTAGCTGATCCTGAACACTCCAGAGAGGGATGTTACGTGTAGTTTTACACATTTTTATGCACAGAAAAGTTTTTGAAGGAGAAAATATCCGATTCGTAAAGCTGGGCTTAAATAATTAAGCGTAAATAATCACTATTTATGAATGCATTTGATCAAATTGCTTTGTTTAGACTGTGAGTTATACACAAATCACTGCACATATTTGTGAATCTTAGTTTATATGCTTGTGGATCATATTGTATGCATTCATAACACCTTTGAGCAAATTTCTCTCCATATTTAATGAGCTAAAGGTGAAGTTATCTTAAAGATTAACAGCAGCTGTGTGTGACAGACACTGGAAACAGTCACTCCTTATTCTGCATATAGTAACTCGGTAGCACTACGGCTGAAAAACTATGTTTTCAACCTCATTTGCACTTCAGTTACCACGGAAACAGTAACATCTAATTAAGCTGTAAACACACAAACGCGCAGCGGTGTGAGGATTACACATCATTATTACATCGCCACTACCACGTGACGTTAATCCTCATGCCTTTACTATCCCGGCACAGAAAAGTCAGAAAATACTCACTGATGTTCACATGACTATTGCTCAGAAGTCTCTCGAGAGACGACGAGAAACTGCAACTTCCAGCTCGTAAAAAAATATCAAGACCTTCAAATTCCCACTAATACTTGTAACTATGGTAAGAACTAAAAATACAGTCTTGGAACAGACTTCAGTGGTAAGAAGCAAACCTGCTGCACAACCTTGTGTATAAATACTGTGTGACTTATTAGGCATAGTTTAGAAGCCAAAGTTTCTTATTATAAGATCTGAAAGTAGCAGAAATGAGGATGAGATAATGCTGAGCACTCTCACACTGTTACGTGCAGGGTAATGGGGCAAGAACAGGAAGAGGAAGGCTCCCAAACTTGATTGAGAATCATCAGGTTATGAGATTTTATCAGTTACAAAGTAATGCAGGTATGCTTATCAGTATATCAAAGGAATATTGTTAATCTGTGGCTCACAAAATATAGCTCAAAGCTTACACTGCTGCTTACAGCTGTGTGCATGCGCTGGGAACAGATTTAAACGCTTCAAAACCTTTAGGTTAATAATTCGATTTTTAAGGCTGTTGGTTCAGAAAAAGGAAGCATTAATAGCTAAAACAGGATTCAGCCTCCAGAAAACTATTTCTAAAATGATCTTGGACAAAGATCAGACTGGTCGATGCCAACATATCAGCAAAAAGGATGCTATTTAAATTTGCTCTGGCTTATTGTCAAAGAACTAAACGCTATAAACAAACACAGGAAATAAATAAAAAACACAAAATCATGTCAGCACCATCAGCTATCCACCAAACCATTATTTCAAATGTCTGTCTGAATTTCACTTAGCTGTGCATGCTTCGGTCCTTAGTTCTTAGTTCTCTTTGTTGTCCCAGTTTATTCTTTAGTGTTTTAGTTTGGTTTTCTTGTATTCTGTTTAGTTCTCTGAGTATTTAGCAGCTGCTCTCTGTGTCTCTTTGTTGTTGGTGTTGTCTGTGTTTCTTAGTTGCTCTGTCTCCCCTACTCTAGTTTGCATCTGTGCTAATTCCTGTTTTACTTTGAAGGTCTGTGGCTGTGTCCCAATTCAGGGTCTGCACGCTTGAAGTACGCATTTTAAGTGTGATTACGTCACCGCCACGCGACGACGGCTGTCCCAATTCGAAGTGTACTCCAAATGCGCCGTCGATTTCCCCAAATATCAAGCGTGGTCCGGTGCACGCTTCGTGGTCCCATATATCCCACAATTCATAGCGCGGCGGTGGGTGTGGATAATTTTGCCGCAAAATACGGCAGAAGGGAGCGGCCGAGAGTGAACTGTCAAAAGTAAGGACTGAACATGACGTCACTTATTTATGTGCGAATGTTTAATAACGAAGAACATTAAAACATTGCCAACATGTGGCCAACAGCAAAGTCATGTGACATTAGTGATGTTTGTGCTTTCAGCGTTAACTTGGTTTTACAGCCTCTCTCTCTCTCTCTATACATATATATACATATATATATATATACATATATATATATATATATATATACATATATATATATATATATATATATATATATATACATATACATACATATATATACATATATATATATATACATATATATATACATATATACATACATATATACATATATATACATACATATATATACATATATATACATATATACATACATATATACATATATATACACACACACATATATATATATATATACATATATATACACACACATATATATATATATATATATATATATATATATATATATATATGTATATATATATATATATATACACACACATACATATACATATATATATATATATATATATATATATATATATATATATATATATATATATATATATATATATATATATATATCAAAATAATCTGACAATACTATAATATTGGCCATATTATATTTACACTACCACAGTGAGATGACTTTAGTCTCATGAACAACATCAGCTAATTGTTATTTACTAGCTAATCTTAAATAACTGTTCGGTACAGAAATGAAGCCCAACAATCATGTTTTACAGTCCCGTGGTCTCAGCCTCAGATACTCAACTAATCAAAGTGATGTCATGACAAAAATGAATGACCAACAAAACATTTTTCTCCTTCATTTCTGTCAAACAAAGCTGTATGTAACGTGTCTCGCGGTTAGTATCATGGTTGCTAGGCAACCTGAACAGCGCGACAGAGGCTAGACCGTCCCATTTCACAAGCCTCTCACTTCCGCACTTCTCGTACTTATAAGCTGTGTCCCAATTCAGGGTCTGCACGCTTTAAGTACGCACACTATGCGTACTACGTACGGTGCGTACTATAAGTACGAGAAGTGCGGAAGTGAGAGGCTTGTGAAATGGGACGGTCTAGCCTCTGTCGCGCTGTTCAGGTTGCCTAGCAACCATGATACTAACCGCGAGACACGTTACATACAGCTTTGTTTGACAGAAATGAAGGAGAAAAATGTTTTGTTGGTCATTCATTTTTGTCATGACATCACTTTGATTAGTTGAGTATCTGAGGCTGAAACCACAGGACTGTAAAACATGATTGTTGGGCTTCATTTCTGTACCGAACAGTTATTTAAGATTAGCTAGTAAATAACAATTAGCTAATGTTGTTCATGAGACTAAAGTCATCTCACTGTGGTAGTGTAAATATAATATGGCCAATATTATAGTATTGTCAGATTATTATGATATATATATATATATATATATATATATATATATCACTGACTTTCAGCTTGTTGTGTTTGTGGATATATGACTGACTTTAATTATCCATAAAATCATCAGATTCTCTGTAAGATTAAGGTCGACTATATGTATATTTAGAAGTAGAGGCTTTAAAACCAAGTTAACGCTGAAAGTACAAACATCAGTAATGTCACATAACTTTGCCACATGTGGCCAACAGCAATGTTTTAATGTTCTTCGTTATTAAACAGTCGCACATAAATAAAGACGTCATATTCAGTACTTACTTTTGACAGTTCACTTTTCGGCCGCTCCCTTCTGCCGTATTTTGCGGCAAAATTATCCACACCCACCGCCGCGCTATGAATTGTGGGATATATGGGATCACGAAGCGTGCACCGGACCACGCTTGATATTTGGGGAAATCGACGGAGCATTAGGAGTATGCATTTGAAGTACACTTCAGATTGGGACAGCCGTCGTCGCGTGGCGGTGACGTAATCGCACTTAAAATGCGTACTTCAAGCGTGCAGACCCTGAATTGGGACACAGCCTGTGTCTCATGTGAGTGTTTCCTACTTTGCTCCCTGTCTCGTCAGCTCTGATTTCTCCCAGCTGTGCTCTCCTTCTGTGTCTCATTCCCCTCGTTACTTCCCGGTGTATTTAAACCCTGTTTCTCTGAGTCAGTGTTGCGTCGTCCCTCTTGCTGTGTGGATCTCTCTGTGAGTTTTAGTTCATTGTTCCCCAGTTTAGCTTAGTTTACTTTGTATGCTCGTTTTTCTGTGACCAGCAAATAAAGCTGTGATTTTGAGTTCATCCCCTGAGTCTGTGAGTCCTGCACTTTGAGTCCTCATCTCCTGCCTGCCACACAGCGTTTCATGACAATAATGACAAAGATGAAAGACTCAAAACTTCCACTTTACACTTTCTCACATGATCGTGGGCTAAATGTCACAGTTTGACAGAGGATTCAAGTCCACGAGTGAACTGAAGGGTCAGAATTCACACGTGTCTGTGTGGCATAGCTGAGCCAAGCTGCAGAAATTATGAATAAAATAAAATGGAGCTATATTTTCCCCAGGTCAATTATACATGTTTAAATTCTTAAGTCAACTGAAGACAGATTGTCCTCAAATATGAAAGGAAAACTGAGGAACTTGCTTATTTATTTTCTCGCTGAGCGATCGATGCCGATCCTGACTTCAGTTCCCTTTATCCCAGCGTATTTCACGCCACCCTCTGAACTGCATTCAGTAAAAAAACATATCTCGAGTTGTGCATTTTGTCTGACATGACTGGCAAGCAGAGACGCTTCATCATTTCTTAAACCTCATTTACATAGTAGAGAGTTATAAACCCGTTAAATCTTCAAATGACGGCTAAAATATTCAAATGTTGGTCAAAGTGCTAATGCGAAATTTGTCTTCTGTCGTATTTTTGCATTTCAGACTATCTCTGAAAGTTTGAGCGACTTATCTGAGCTGTCAGCTCTAATTTATTTTGAGAGGCCTGAGGCTCAATCAAGGAGCTATTCTAATTCCACATGAAGATAGAGAAAAAGCCCAAAAGCATACAAATCTTTCAAAGGCAGCGAGGACACCGGAGAACGTCTTGAGCGACTTTAAATAAAGCAATCGCTTACATCGACTGATGTGGGGAGTTTTCTGACCGGCGTGTTTTCTGTGGCGCCGTTAAATCCACACTGAAGTCCTTGTTTAAAGGGTTTGGCGATTTCTGAGAGAGTGACACTTGAAGTTTACAACCAGCCGTGAAAATATAGAAACATTCATGGGAAATTGGCAATTTTGTCTCACTCGGTAAACCTTTTGAGATTTTCTTGGGGCTGGTTTCCATGGTGAGCAAATACTTTCCCATCCGATGAGCTCTTCTGGAGGGAGTCATTTCCGTCATTTATCAGAAACCATCAACACCTAAGACCGGTGGACAATGACATCATCGGTCTATTGATCGGCTCCTGTCACAGAATCACTTGATTTAGGGCCCGCTGAATCTGAACATGAAGCGATAAAGTGGCGCCGCCCCAGCAGATCCCAGGGAGATGAAAGCCGCGTTAAATGAAAAATGATAGTTTCTGAAGGACGATAATTCTGAGCGAAACTGTCTCGGTGGAGACTTCTCAGAGGCTGTCGGCTGGTTTTGCATGTATGTAAAGAGCAGCTCTGACCGCGAGGAGGACGTTAGCTCCTCGGGGGCTGCAGGTGAGCAGCTCCACGCCGTCCACACGCTGGGTTAAACAAAGGGGGGGGATTAATGAAACGCCGTGCGAGGACACCAGAATGATATCAGTCCTATTACGGCGATATGGCTCGGTGAGGAAAATGGATTCGGGATATGCTGGGAGGATGACTGAACTCCTCCCTGTTAAATCTCGAAACACACTCTTACACACACAGACGCTCGATTAAAAGCCTCAAACCTCCTTTAGTCAAGTTCTTTTTTTTTTAACTTTCTCTCTAAAACAGATTAAAATTATGTCTACAGCTGCACATTAACAGACTTGTTAGATGGAGTTTCAATTAGAATTTTTCAGAGTATAGTAGAAGTTGATACGCAGCCACTAGACATTTACATCCTCCGTGGGGATTTTGATTAATAGCGGTTCAGAGGATGGAGAACTGCACGCGTCCCGGGATGGTTAACGTGAGGTCACTCGCTGCATTAGCGCGCTCGAACTCTGCGGCACTCTTTGAAACACTGGACAAATGGCAGCTGAGCTGAATGATCCGAGATGAATTTATGAAACCTTCAGCGCGGCTCGCACAGTATATCTTTTGAGTAGCAGACTGAATCATAGCCTTTCCTCCCTCGCTCTATATCTGCAGTCCCTTTCCATCATGTTACTGCCCATCAGGGCTGGTGGCAAACGTCCACACTTAAAGCTGCACCACAGTCTGACGCCCTGGACAGAAAAGTTACTTTTCAGTTAAACCTTTTGTTTATACCAACATGCACACCCCCTTAAGAAAGGATCACATTAAACTGATTCCACCTTGAGAATATACACATGCTGCTGGAACCCACTGAATAAGGACAGAGCAGCCTGTTCTTGTTTCCAGGGTGTCCAAATCTCCTGTTCTTCAAAGCTGCTGGCATGTCACAATCACAAGGTTTTATTTATATAGTGCCGGTTCATCTCAAGTCATCTCAAGGCTATTTATGTTCAGTGTTGGGAAGGTTACTTTTAAAATGTATTCCATTACAGATTACAGAATACATGCCCCAAAATGTAACCAACAGAACTGTAACATATATCTGTAACGTATTCCGTTACGTTACTCAATGAGAGTAACGTATTCTGAATACTTTGGATTACTTAATATATTATCATGCTGTTTACAACTACATGAATGTACTATTGCTGTGATTTATTACTGTTACTGAAGGTCCGCGGCTCCGAACCGTAGTAAAGGGACCTCTGGCTAATACGGTGGGTTCTGTGTCGGCTCGTAGCTGAAAACTAGCTTTACTTTGTTGTCTGGGTCAACTTTGCTAGCAGAGACAGAGAGAGGCGTTGAAAGGCTGCTCCAACAGAACTTATTGTTTTTGGAGGAAAACACGAACACGGTGTACAGTCGAGTCTTAATAGCTTACTTACAGCTGGGCTCGTCAGGCTCTCTTCTTGGCTGCAGTGGTTATTATTATATTTACATGCTTCCAGCTCCCGTTTCTGCTCGATGACAGCTCGTACTTTTCCTTTTTCTCCCTCCCTCGCTCACAGACACATAACGTGTATGGCAGTCCATTCTCCCTGCAGCACGGACTACACTGCCCATGATGCTACATTCTTTAGAGCTATACCTGTAGCATTCTGCCTGTTAGCTTAGCACAACAACAACAAAAAGGCCTCTCTCACCCAGGAAACACGCAGAGAGAGAGTCACCCTGTAACCATAGCAACCGTAACGCTGCCACCTGGAACAACAGAACGTAGCTGTCAAACAAAACCCAAACAGTCCTGACCCGCCACAATATGAAACAGGGAAGTACCGCCATGTAATCCATTTATTTCAACAAAGTAACTGTATTCTAAATACCACCTTTTTAAACGGTAACTGTAACGGAATACAGTTACTCATATTTTGTATTTTAAATACGTAACGGCGGTACATGTATTCCGTTACTCCACAACACTGTTTATGTTACAAGGTAAAAGCTTTACGATATTAGAGTGAAAATCCAACAATCAGATCAAGAACAGTCGGAGGGCAAAACTCCAGCTTAACAGGAAGAAACCTTAGTGAGGGAGAGCCAGCTGCTGTGACTGGTTGGGGGTGAGGCGAGGGAGAGTTAGCCAGTTCAGTAATTACTAATGATGGTTTGCAACAGTCAACATGTGGAGAGTGAAAAAGGTGAGTGGAGAAGAAGAGCTTAGTGCATCATGGGAAGCCTCCAGCAGCTTAATAGCAGAATAACTATCCGATGATCACCCAATCCAGCCCTGACTATATCTTTTATCAAAAAGGAAAGTTGTGAATGCAATCTTAAAAACCGAGAGAAGGTCTGTCTCCCAAATCCAGACTGGAATCTGGATCTGATAGCTGGGGGCTCCCACTTTATGTTCAGATATCCTCTGAACCACCAGTAAGCCAACAGTCTGAGAGTGAGGAGCTCTGTTGGGAGAACATGATCTATGAGATCATTTAAGATATGATGGGCCTGATTATTTGAGACCCTGTTTGCGGGGAGAAAGATTTTAAATTAAATTCTGGATTTCACAAAGAGGAGAAGCCAATATTGGAGAAATGTAATCTCTAGTCTCTGTGAGAACTGTAGCAGCAGCTTTTTAAATTAACTGAAGGCTTTTCGGGGAGTTTTTAGAGAAACCTGCAAATAATGAACTTCAATAGTCCAGCCCAGAAATAATAACTGCACTTTTTCCAGAATCACTCTGAAAATGATGTTTCTAATTTCAGTTGTACAGATGAACAAAAGCAGGGCTTTATTTTCTTTAATTTACACAGTTTTCACTCAAAACTTGCAAAGGACCCTTGGTGTGATTTAAACACAGTAAATAGCAATGACAGAGAGTGATTCGCTGAGTTTATACATCGCGTTTTTGAAGCCTAAAGATGTTTTCTGAGCCTGAAGTAAGGAGGATCATTTATCTGCCCACCTGAGACTGGCTGCAAAAGTGAGTCATCCCTACTTCTCATCTTCAAATGTCCAACTTTGCAGTTTTATAGCACACAAACAAAACATGTTGGACTCTCTGGATGGCTTCTGCCCTCATCTGTAAGCTCTGGGACTGACAGGCGTCCTGACAGGCAGCTACAGCTGCTAGCTAGACTTCACCTCTGCAAACCTGGGTCACTGGACTGGACATCTCAACCATGTTTGTGATGTCGATGCCTTTTGGAGCATTTTAATGGAATTATCTGAGAAATAATGTGGCTTTCTGCGTGATACGGACAGTCCAAAAAGCACCCTGGTGCGTTTGATGACCCCGATGAAATCCACACGCAGAAATGTATTAGATAAGCAATAAAGCTGTTCTATATTCTACAAGTGTCACTGAAGCTTTGAACTCGACATACTCTGTATGTTGGCAGACGTCTGAAGTAGGTAAAGTTGTGCCAGAAACTATCGCTCTGCAGAGGAAAACATCCATAAATCTGTCTGAAATTCACAGGCAAAATGTTAACACTGCATATCGTCAGAATAGTAATCCAGTTGAGTTACAGTGGCAAGAAATTATTACTTTAGAGAGCATTTTATTAACTCTGCTATTTTATTTGGGCTTCTGAATTCTGAGTGTGTAAATGTGTCGACTTTATGATCCTTTGAAAGACGACACAATGGTGTGAAGCCACATTTCAAGGCTCAGATGACTAGACACTGGAAACAACACAATTCCTGGAACACCGACACTCACCATCGGAGAAGGTCCCTGAACCAGGAATTGTAACTAAAAACAAAAAACTGTTTTTACCAAGCGGCAGCTTCAGGGCTGAAACACCAAACTGAAAGTCGCAGAAAGTGCAGTTCCTGTATTTTTACATTTTAAATACAAGCTAAAGTTACTATATGGTGTTTGGGCCTTATGCTCAATCTTTAATTGGATAAGTTGAGGATTTCTGAAGGATTATTATCAGTGTTTATTGGCTGTTTGTTGCAGTGTTGCTGATTAGTTTCTAATCCCTCTCTGGTGTGATGATGTGGAACATGCGCTATTAATAATTCTCACAAGTATCTCTTTGGATAGACTCCGACCTCATTAATTGAGGACTTGTAATTGTGAAATTGTCACAGACTTAATGTGTTTAAGTTTGAGTTCAGCTTTGTTGGCAGTCCAGCCTTCGCTTTAGAGGATCGTCTGCTTGGTCGGGGGTCAGAAACCTTAATTATCAAAACAGACATTTTTGGGTAATTGTTAACCAAGAAAAATAGAACTGCAAACCATATTTGAAAATCATAATGAAGCTGAGACGGTCTATTATCAATGTTATTAATAGATGGAAATAATTAAACTCTGTTGTGTGCCATGAATATTTGATACTTTATTTTATATTTGATACTTTAACATGTTTTTGCTGTATTTTATGAAATGATAGACCTGAAATAAATAAAACTTTAAAGATTTTTTTTTGCAAATAAACAGAAAAAAGTAGTGGTAAAAAAATCACTTTAGGTCTACTTTGCAAAAGTACTATGAAGTCTATGAAGGCCACTGCTACTTGTCTTTGTGCGAACAAAATTCAAAGGTCCAGATCAGTGTTCGGCAATTCATTTTTTTTCAGTTGAATTCAATTTTATTCATACAGCACTAAATCACAAAAGTCGCCTCAAGGTTCCTTATATTGTACAGTAGATCCTACAATAATACATACAAAGAAAAATCCAACAATCATATGACCTCCTATGAGCAGCACTTTGGCGACAGTGGGAAGGAAAAACTCCCTTTTAACAGGAAGAAACCTCCAGCAGAACCAGGCTCAGGGAGGGGCGGGGCCATCTGCTGTGATTGGTTGGGGTGAGAGAAGGAAGACAGGATAAAGACATGCTGTGGAATATTAACAAGTATGATTCAGTGCAGAGAGGTCTATTAACACATAGTGAGTGGGAAAGGTGACTGAAGAATAATAATAAACCCTTAGATCTGTAAACACAACAATACTTTTGTTTGTTTCTTGTAGATGATGCCCACAGCTATGGAAACTCAAGACCAGCTGATTGTGTTTGCTGATTTTGTACCAAAGCTCATAGATGTTAAACATTTGTAGCAACAGGCGACAGTGTTAGTATGTAAACAGAGGTGGTGCATGTTGCCCCTCTCAGCTGAATAATCACCACTTGTTAATGACCATCACCAGTGTTGGGCAAGTTACTTTGAAAAAGTAATTAATTATAGTTACTAGCTACTTCTTCAGAAAAAGTAGCTGAGTTAGTAACTGAGTTACAAGATTATAAAAGTAATTAATTGCTTGAAAAGTAACTATTTCATTACTTTAAAAAAAAATGTTTAACCCTCTGGGGTCCAGGGTATAATTGGCCATTTTTAACTACTTTTGAATTGTACCTCTATATTTCACCTTTAAAAACTATTTCCTTTGCCTTGTTTGGTCTCATCCTTTTCAGCACAACCTCACGTGTCTGAATTTACAGTTATGTTTTCATTTTGACAAACTGTATTACCACAATTGATCTAAAATCAGACAAAAAACATAAAATCCGAGTAGAAAAAGTTATATTTTTTTACTGTAACAACCACAAACATGTTTATTGAATCATATTTCATAACTTTAAATGCAAATATAAATTGTCAATTTTAAAATCATACGCACAAGTTTTGCAAACAACAAAGTTATTTGCAGCCATTTACCTTTTACCTTGATTTTTTTAAAATAACCATTTCAAACTATTTACATAACAATCAGCTGTTCCACATTCAATAAGATGCCACACAAATTATTTGTGCCACTCCAAAAATTTCTGTTGACTATGAAGGAGAACATCACAGCCTGATACCCGCAGGTCTGACAAACAACCAAATGTCATGTTGCCATATCATTTTTGATTGGTCGACATGGTGCATTTTTCCACCAGCATGTACGGGCTGATTTTTGTTTTGCTTTATTATTTTTTGCTCATAAGCAGAGAGTTCTCGCTGCGCTGTCCTTAGACGTTAAACGTGACGAAACTATTGAGGAAAAAAATGCCGCGTATATATTGTTTATCATGACTCTGGCTTTAGTGGCCTATCACCACAATTTAAAAACTGGTATATGTCACCTTGTTGCTTTGTCATCTGAAAGTGGTCGTGTGATTGGCTCACCACGACTACTTTGTTCTTCCTCAGTCAAACAGCAGCACTCATGCGATTGTTTTACCCCCTTTGCTCCAGGTGTTGTGCCAAAAAGTGATCGCCGCCCGCGGGAGCGCGCGCAGCTGCTTAAAGCTGTAGCGCCCAGATTACTTACACAGACAGTTACTTCTGTGCAACTGATATAAAATGCGGTAAACTGAAGTCTGTTTGTTGAAAAATAGTAACGGGACCGCACCGCATTTTCTTGTTAGTAACTGTAACGGCGTTGTAACGATAGAAATAGTAATTAGTTAGATTACTCGTTACCGAAAAAAGTAACGCCGTTGCTTGTAACGCTGTTATTCCCATCACTGACCATAACAGACAATATTGGACAAAAGGAAGAAAAAAATTCCAAGTCTTTATTTGGGACTAGACATCTGGGTCTTTAAGACTCCCTTTAAGCCTCTGTATCAATAAATGAAAACAAACAAAGAAAAACATCTAGTTATATCAAGGCATATCAGTGCGAGGCTTTTACTTTATTTGTCTGTTGTTGCTATAACAGGTTGACAAGCACCCATCACATCACATGACAGATATACGGCATGATGAAGTTTCAAGCTGTTACCTCATGCTGCTATTTGGGGCCGCAGCAGGCAGAGATGCTTCAGACTCTGTAAGCTTCTGGATTGCCGGCAGAGCAGCGGGCGATCTTAAATGTAGTATATGTGGCTTTGCTCCACGCTCTATCTCCCTGACTGTAAATTGTCCGCTAATGTTCTACACTCTCATTATCCTCTTCACTAGCTCAAAATGTGCATCGTCTGTTCACTCATTTGTCTTTCTGTCAATGTGTCTGGCCTATCCACATGCACCTTTAATCATGTGTCCATTACAAGAGGCTCTGTTTTCGTAACGCGTCAGATTTATAACGATGTCAGTGAAGCGTCAGTAGCAGATGCACCATTACCAGGGTAATGCGGTAGCGTGATCTGAGACACAAAGCTACAGCCTCACTTGATCCTCTATGAGGTACGTGCAGTCACTTAATGGTACATTTGCTATAGCCGTGCATAAGAGCTTAAGCCTCGAGGCTGTCTCTGAGGAAAACTGTGTTGTTATTCTGCAAACCAGATGTTTTTTTTACTCCACAAAGGGCGCGAGTAAAGACAGACAGTCAAAAAAATCATTTAAGCATTTTAGAGTTAATTTGCATCCTTCACATTTCCATTGGAAAACAGCAAAAGCGACACTCTGGGGTCCACTTGTAAAGATTTCACACAGAAACACAAACACAAGTGATTGGTCGCACATATTTGCTGAAAACAAAACTAATCTCTTCTCTGTTTTCAGGCTAGCTGGTACTCTCCAACACTCCTCAACTTCAAAAAGGCTTGAAATATTCTATTACCTGTTTGAAAGTTCATAACTTCAACATAGAGGCAGGAGAGCAGAGCAAATAACCCACAAACTTTGGTGAAATTGACGATGATGACAGTGCAGATGCTGAAGACACAGACGGGCTTGAATCCTGAAGCCAGATTTCCTTAATTTTGACTTACAGCAGATCAGCGGGTGCATACTAACTGTGGCAGACTGGTGCACAGTAATGTTGGCCTTGCACTCACATGTAGAAGAACAACTACTCTGATGTAACCAAATGATAGAAACTGAGGTACAAGTGGATCGTTGGCCCACTGGAATCCTGAAGTGTCTTGATGGCTCAGGTTATGACCATGCCACTGCTACTGTATTAGCTGTGGAAGCTAAAGTGGAGAGCAAAATATGATCAAGTCTTACTTTAGGACTATTGTTTATTCTAACCAAATGCCAAAATGTTCTGTTTATTCACTGGAATGTCATCATTTGATAACTATAACCATGGAAATACAGTGAAATCACAGAATTCCATGTGACTCACACATCCAGTCAATCACTCAACTCGTTACGTTTATAAAACACACCTGTCCACAGAATCAATTATCAGTTTCTTCCATTGCAACCTGTCCACCAACTCTGGGAAGACCAGAGAGCTGTCCAAGGACATCTTTGTAGTATGACCCAAAGAACACCATCGCAACAGTCAAGCACAGAGGTGCAAACTTTATGCTGCGAGGCTGTTTTTCTGTTAAGGGCGCATGGATTCGGGAGACAGACACTATCTCTACTTTCAAGATTAGGCTTCAAACTTTCCTTTTTGCTAAAGCATATAGTTAGGGCTGGACCAGGTGACCCTGAATCCTCCCTTAGTTATGCTGCAATAGACGTAGGCTGCCGGGGATTCCCATGATGCATTGAGTTTTTCCTTTCCAGTCACCTTTCTCACTCAGCAGCAGATGGCCCCGCCCCTCCCTGAGCCTGGTTCTGCTGGAGGTTTCTTCCTGTTAAAAGGGAGTTTTTCCTTCCCACTGTCGCCAAAGTGCTGCTCATAGGGGGTCATATGATTGTTGGGTTTTTCTCTGTATCTATGAAGCGCCTTGAGGCGACTTTTGTTGTGATTTGGCGCTATATAAATAAAATTGACTTGAATTGAATGATGACTTCACCACACAGGAAGGCCAATGGATTTGACCATTTACCTTAAACTCTTGGATGAAAACTTGCTTCCCTCAGTCAGAACCCTGAAAATGGGTCATGGGTGGGTCTTCCAGCATGACAATGACCCAAAACATACCACCAAGGCACATTGTGTGTGTTTGGGATCACTGCCATGCTGAAAACGTGAAAGCATATCAGATGCTTTCCAGCTGGAATTGCTCTGTAGATTGTAGTGATTTCCAAATTTGTCATGCAGATTTCAGTTTAACCAGGTAGGCATTTTTAAAGTGTGTGCTGCTGATTTATATACTCTAGACAAACTATAGTAATCCAATTGCTTTAATTTACTGCGCAAGCTGGTCTGTGGTGTATCATGAAAAATGAGTATTAGTCAGTTCTTGTGTTTACCTGACTTTATGTAGATGACTCAAAGTGAGGTTTTGAAAGCACAGAAGGTAAAAACTGCACCAACATACCAAAGTCTGTTCAGGGTTTTTGTTTGTTTGATTTTTAAATAACCTTGGAAGTGTGAAATTTAATGAACAGACCCACAAAATCAAATTTAGATGTACCATCTCGAATCAGCCTAACCTTTATGACTCAGTATACTTTTCTGAGAGTTTTAAAGTTTGATATTCTTTAAAGAACTGAGTGAAAGGTGCAGGGTGGCGTTTCCTGTCATCACATGCAGTGAACAAGCTCTCGATGCTTTATGCTTTAATTCACAGTATTTAGTGGAACTAACATACAGAACACTTGATTGTTTCTTTAACATTACACAGAGAAAGAATCTGTGTTTACTCTGACACTTGCTGACACTCGGTATCATCGCAACACAAGGATCAGCTTGTTTCAACACTTTGCTGAAGCTACATGAAGTTAAACATTCAAACCCACGCTGCTATATTTTTATGGCTGCAACACTACATCAAATGGAAATACTCTGGATGTTTTGTGCACGTCTCCCTCGTAATTCTGTCTGACACGCAGTCTCTCTTATCGCCACTGGAATTTCAAATCAGTTCTGTGGTTTGGAATAAAGCTCAACAGCAGAGCTGGGAATCCAGCACAGTAACCGTCAAGCTACTGTTGGATCTTTGCACACAGGTGAAACTGTAAAATGATGCTTTTTTCTGTGTGTGATTTAAATTGAAGCTTTTGTTGCCATTTAATTGTTGCAGTTCAGTTTCAGAGATCTTACACAATTATTCACACAGAAGCTTTACAATCTTTTTTCCTTTTAAATAAAGTAAAAAAATCAAAAGAGATGCCACGCACTGAAAACCTCTGATGATTATTCTTGTTTGTGCAGCACGAGTTATGGAGCAATTACATTCAGTTTTCTGCAAACTTCAGAAAATTGGTTTCCATCTAGTCTGAGACTTCTTCATTTTTGTTTTCATGCTATTAACTGTCAAAATTCTCTCCAAACAAAGACCTGCTTCTGTCCCAGCTTCTGAATTTGTAAATTGACTGTTGAGACTCTTTTTCAGACATTGATATATACACCCTATTTCCTAAAAGGCATCTGCAAATATTACATCAGAGAGTCTGAAATGAGGCTAGTGATTTAAGTCAGGCTACACTTGTAACAAGGCCGGTCGAGGTAATTTGCCGGATAAGACCACCAGCTTCACTGGCAGTGATTAGTGACTTTCATGTGAGGGATTTCTGATGCCCACAGACATTAAAACCAACCGAGGACATCGCTGTTAAGGCTCGCCAATTAACAGATCTTTCTTTCCTTTTCCTTTTTTTCAGGCTGTGAATGTTTCATTAATTCACATTATGAGAACTTTGTGAAAATTGGTTTCACTTATTCCTGCGAACAGAGCTGGGAGCAGCTCAAACCCCGGTATTAAAAACATCTGAAGTATATAGAACCGCGTTCGGTCCCCTTTGACCAATTTGTTGTGTCAGGCTCCGCTCTGCTTCAGGCTTTTCTGAAAATGTCATGAGCTCATGTAGCGTGATAAGCTTACCTCCATAATGAACTCTCGGTCACGCTGTTGAGGTTGAAGTCAAATAGTTTGGTCAGCATCAGAATCACCTGCAAAACAAAAAAAGAGCATTGCAATTAGGGGCCTATGCAGACTTATTAATCCAGTGAGTGGTGGCGACACCAACGCTTTGAGGAAAAATACAGTTTGGCAGAAGCCATAAGTCATACCCCGTCCACCAAGTCAGCCTCAGACACTAATTTTTATGTATACTGAAACACAGGTCTATGTTGTGACCAGTGTTGGGGAGTAACGGAATACATGTACCGCCGTTACGTATTTAAAATACAAAATATGAGTAACTGTATTCCGTTACAGTTACCGTTTAAAAAGGTGGTATTTAGAATACAGTTACTTTGTTGAAATAAATGGATTACACGGCGGTACTTCCCTGTTTCATATTGTGGCGGGTCAGGACTGTTTGGGTTTTGTTTGACAGCTACGTTCTGTTGTTCCAGGCGGCAGCGTTACGGTTGCCATGGTTACAGGGTCTCTGCGTGTTTCCCGGGTGAGAGACCGCCTGTTGTTGTTGTTGTGCTAAGCTAACAGGCAGAATGCTACAGGTATAGCGCTAAAGAATGTAGCATCATGGGCAGTGTAGTCCGTGCTGCAGGGAGAATGGACTGCCATACCCGTTATGTGTCTGTGAGCGAGGGAGGGAGAAAAAGGAAAAGTACGAGCTGTCATCGAGCAAAAACGGGAGCTGGAAGCATGTAAATATAATAATAACCACTGCAGCCAAGAAGAGAGCCTGACGAGCCCAGCTGTAAGTAAGCTATTAAGACTCGACTGTACACCGTGTTCGTGTTTTCCTCTGAAACAATAAGTTCTGTTGGAGCAGCCTTTCAACGCCTCTCTCTGTCTCTGCTAGCAAACTTGACCCAGACAACAAAGTAAAGCTAGTTTTCGGCTACGAGCCCGACACAGAACCCACCGTATTAGCCAGAGGTCCCTTTACTACGGTTCGGAGCCGCGGACCTTCAGTAACAGTAATAAATCACAGCAATAGTACATTCACGTAGTTGTAAACAGCATGATAATATATTAAGTAATCCAAAGTATTCAGAATACGTTACTCGTGACTGTATAACATAGACCTGTCACAGAAAAAGTCCTGGTGTGTTCTTTCTCTACCTGCTGTGCAGCCTGCCTTGAGTTTTGGGTGCGTTATGCTAGCAGATGCTAATGTAGACTGGAGCTGATGAGCGCTAGTTAGTTAGCTCAGTTCAGACGACAGTGACATCATTTGAGGACAGCTCACTCTTCTGCTGTTTGCTTTCCTAAAGAGCAGGAAGAGGTGGGAGTCTCCACTTCTGCTCAAGAGGTTCAGAAGAGGGAGCAGTGAAAAAACAAGAAACATTTCTGGGCAGTGAACGCAAGCTCTCTGCAGCTTTTCAGAAAACACACATGAATCCGTTTCTTTTCACATAGTGGCTAAAAGAAAATACTCAATCTGACCAGGACGTTTTGCAAACAGCGTTATGGATTTCCATACCTGCTTCTATATTTATTCAAATGGGATTTTGGGACTACCGGCAACACGTGTACAGCCAAACACAGCGTTTGCATGTTGTGCTGGTTAGCAGTTTGACTTTATAGGTTGGAACGATGTGCTCAGGAGATTGTGATTGCGATCTTTTCTCACTCACTTCCTGTTGTGCCATTTGTCTCCCGCAGATGTGGCTTGAAATCGGTTTAAATTAGAAGAGGAAAGCAGGGAGTTTCTCCACAGAGCCCATGCTATCTAAACTACTCCAGCCAATAGTATGATTAACTGCTATCACTAAATCAGAGCATTTCCAAAATTAAATCCATCCATCCATTTTCTGCCATTTATCCAGGTTTGGGTCAGAGGAGCAGCAGTCTAATCTCCACCACCTCCTCCAGCTCTCGTGAGATACTGACGCATTCTCAAGTCAGCCGAGAGACATAATCTCTCCGGTGTGTCCTCAGCCTGCCTCATGAGGTCTGCTTCTAGCAGAACTTTTCCGAAACACCTCACCGCTTTTTTTTGCCCTGACTACCTTAACTGGCCCCTTGCAAGCCAGCCTGAGCCCAGACCCCCTTAAGAGGACACTAATTTATAATATTAACCCTTTAAGACCTACCATAGAACCAAGTCCGCCAGAGCTTATATCATATTTTTACCTGCTGTGGAGCCATTTTTGGGAGCATTCAATTTGCTATACATCAATACAACCTTTATAGCCAAAATTTTAATAATATGTCTGCATTAAGTGCATAGTACTTACATAAATTGCAAAAAGGTGCAATAAACTACAAAAAAATTGAAAATCGTTTTTGTTTTTTTAACATATATTTCTAGTTAGAGAAATTTAAGAGGCTTATCCCTCAAAACTGTAAATACAAAAAAGTTGCACAAAATAGTTTCCCACCTCAGGAAATTTATTTTGAGTGTCTTCATAGTTTTATTTTTGAAATACACCAATTTTTATACACTGCAGGAAAAACGAAAATAAATATTATACTGCAGATTTGCAAAAAAGCAGCATATGCATCAAAATAAACTATTTCCAGCAGTGCAATATGAGTCCTAAGCATCCCAGAAATGACACAGAAAGTCATAAAGTCAAAGATAACTTTTAAAAACACCAGTATAGGCTCATGAGGCCCTGATGGTAAAAAACTACATTTCCGCGAAAATGACGTCACTTCCGGTTTCGGCCAGGTCATGGCGGACATGCGATAGTTCGTGCTGATGGACGTAGGACGTGGTATGAACAGCTGATCGGATCGGCAAAGCGTGTTTCTGGAATATTATGTTTTTGTTGCTGCAAGTGCTTTTTATGCAGTTTTTGCAAAGCTATATGTGGAAGGAAACTGTGACCGAGGACAAGCTGATGGCATAAGATGTAAGTACAACTCCTCTGGTTTCATATGCAAAAAAAATTATTGCGCTAGCTTACGTGGTTGCAGAGCTACAGGGATTTAAAAGTAGTTGCGCAAAACGGAGCGTGCTGCTCTGACCGGCTTTAAAGGGTTAATGGATTGTATTTATATAGCGCTTTTCGAGACCCTCAAAGCGCTTTACAATTTCTGTCACTTATGACCCTGATCGTCTTTGTTCAGTCACTAGCAGCTGGTAAAGGTTGAATCATAAGTAAATTAAAAGCTCTGTGTTCATGCATAGCTTTGTTTTTCCTACAGCAGGCAGCTAAAATATCAGCATCACCACCTCTTTGTGGAATAACCACAACACACCTGCTCGCCTTCACCTGACGCAGTCACTCATCACCAAACCTGCAAACCTCATCCTAGCCATCACAAACAGTGAAGCCAACCATAACTAAATAAAATTGCTCTAGCACGTCCTCAGTCTGCTTCATGAGCTCTGCAGACGTCTCGTGTTTCCTGTATTTCCTTATGAACAGAACTGGGAACAAAGGGCAGCCCTGGTGAAATCCAACAGCAAGTGGGCGCAAGACTCCCTGAGCAGCCCTCAGAGCACAGCACACCCAAGAGACGTGGCCTCCAAGTGCATACAACAAACTCCAGCACGTTATTCGTCCCATCATGGACGATGAAGATTCTTGAAACAATAACCGAAACTTGTTTTCATGAGATCCTTTGTGAAACACGAGGCGTTGGCGTTGGAAGCGTACATTTAAATGTAATTGAATTTCAACATCACCCATATGTGTGAGCAGCTTCTTCTGTACACGCTGCGGTCGCTTAGCACGATCGTATCTAATTGTTTCAAAGTCATTACTTAATCGCATAAGGCTGATTCCAAACGCCACAAATATTCCTTATTCCGTTCAGACCCCGAAGGTGCCGGCAATGAGGAAAAGTGGGTCAGCTAAAGTCTGGGGGGAAAAACAGATTGTGAGTTTCCGTGCTGCTTTACTTCTTTTACCCTTTGAGCAAAATGTGATGTTTCTGCCTCTGTTTACTTTGTGACTGGAGGTGTATTTGAAATGGATGAAACTCAGAAGAGGCAGGAAAATGTTCTCAGGGAGCGCTGCGGTTTCACTTTAATATACTCTGTTTTTTAACAGTTGTGCTGAGTCCTTCCTTTTCCATGATGTTTCCTTTTGATAAAGCTGTGTATTTTGCCGTGACCTTTCCATTATCAGATAACCCCTATGCATTGTGGGTAACTCAGGGCGCAACAGTCTAGTTATATGAGTTGGGCGATTCTACCGGTTGTGTATATCTAAATATCTGTTCACGTAGTGCATTGTTTGCGACGGCCTGGTTCATCCTTATCTCTGACTTTGCTGTCAGGGATATGTGTTGCTTCCCACTGCACACGCCAATATAAAGAACTTAAATCTGTGTAGTTTATACTTGTTGCCTTTAAGACGTAGCACACTGTGCTAGACCAATATCCAGCTGATTCCCCTCGGCCTGACTGCCTTTGATACCTCCGCGCTGCCTGTTACGGAGGCAGCAGCTGAACCGCCGAATGACTTGTGTGACTTTGTGAAACAGCTCCACCAGCATGGGGTTCCTGTGAGTACAAGCAGAACAGATGCACCTTGGGTAGCAGAATTACATCGCGAGGTTGGGGCTCCTGTGATCAGGCTTATTAAGTATGCGCTAACATCTGCAGCCCCCGAAACACTCGAAACGTGCGGTGCACTTGGCCGACCCGCGGCTGGCGGGGTTTCGGAGTCGAGGATGTGTTGTGGAAAATAACCGTCAGGACAACAACTAGTAAAAAGGCATTGATTAAGAGCGGTTCAGGAAGTGGCTGGCTGTTTTCGGTGCGGGGAGAATTGGCCCGGGGAATGAATAACCTTAAATGTCCGGACTAGACCTTTGCATGCTAATGACTGACCAAGTCCATTTAGCTGCCCAGCTGGAGGCTGAATTCACAGCCGCGCCACACAGTTTCCTTCTTTCTCTGCACTCGCTCTCTTTATTTCCTTTCGTCTTCACTTCCCAACACTGTTGCTGTGTAGGAGAGGGAGAGAAGGGGGGAGTTGAAGGTGAGGGTAATGATGCAATTATGTTTTTAACATCTCCGAGCCACTTTGCTGTGTGTTTGTGTACGCGCCTGGTTTCTGGGGGAGGTGAAGCAGTTAAGCTTTTACATCCCTAAGTCGTCCCTTGTGACTTGTGTACATGCATGCATATTTGTGTGTGTACATGCTGTGAAAGGTAGAGCTCTGGACTCTGGATGGAGTCCTCTAAAAGGCTGGAGTAGTAGCCCGATGACTTGGCTGCATTAGTTGAAGGGCAGTGTGCGTACAGGCCCTTCTGTCTGCCACATATGGAGACTGTGTGGGCTGCCATCAGCGAGCGGCCCTGTCAGATGGGCTCCCACTGGAAAGTGCATATGCTCCATCACTGCCTGTGCCAATTAGGCCTGTGGGCTTCTCCTACTGTAAATACTACGACGAGGCAAGTCTCTTCTCCATCAAGGCCAGAAGAAACCACCTCTGCACAGACACGCGCTAACTTCTGACAGTTTGGAGAAGTGCAGGAGAGCATGAAGGCATCAGAATGAGATGGGACATAGCTGGTGTTACAGCAAGAATCAGTGATTAGGAAAAAGCTTTAACACAAGCTTCATGCAGGCTCACGCCTTTGCAAAATACTGCATCGTATCTCTTACAATGTCGGTGTATATTCGTTTGGACAGGCAGCGGTGTCACAAATGTACAGTATGTGTCCCATACAACGACTGGAATGATGTCCACTGATGAAACAGTT
Source organism: Neolamprologus brichardi (assembly GCF_056152115.1). Classification (NCBI taxonomy): domain Eukaryota; kingdom Metazoa; phylum Chordata; class Actinopteri; order Cichliformes; family Cichlidae; genus Neolamprologus; species Neolamprologus brichardi. Next base: position 35,294,149 of record NC_142109.1, on the reverse strand, counting down.
GCTGCCATATGTCAAGAATATACAATAATGTGGCTTCAGGATCACCAGCCGTCCCTGCCTGCCCGACTCGAGATAACAAGACAGACAGAAACAGCATTGTTATGGTGGGCGCTAAAGCTAAAGCAGCAAGCTTTTGCTCACTAACGAAAACAAGAACAACAGCTAAGCTAATGTCACGCTGCTCAGCTTGTTGCTGTTGACTGAGCAGAGGTTTTTTGTTCGTTAGGCCACTTAACACTGACCTATGAACCTGTCAAGCATTAATAAGCACCTGGTTCATCAAGGGATGAACCAGTGTTGTGTCTACATGTAACAGACCAGTTAGCAAAGAGCCGATTTTGCAGCACCTCATTTGTTCTCATTTCTTTTGTTGAATCTATGCCAATGAAATGCAACAGTTTGACAGGCACAAAATAGTGTTTTTGCACCAAGAAGGTGATTCCCAAAGTGCTATTAGCCTAAAAACTGGCACATCTCAGTACAGTGTGCAGTGTGGACCAAAAATAAAAGCGGGGAACAGGGAACCCAGGGAACAGTATCTGAAAGCCACATCCTTAAGAAACGGGGAAGAAAATCCAAATATGCAGCTTCAAAATCGTTGTCAGTATTTATGTAGGAGGTCAGCGGAGAGTGTCTGCAGCTATTTGTAAAACAAAGAGCTCTGAAGCTCCTTCAAGAGGAAAACTGGAAAACTGAAGATTTTTAAAGAAATAACAATAGCAATTTGGTGCTGAACAATAAAGGTGTTCGTACCAAATACTGACTTCTCATTAGAACTGTAGAAACTGTGCAGGTTTGCATATATTTCCTCTTTGTTTCATCAGCATTAGATATCATATAGCACAAAGGGGATCAGACAAAGCAAACAGATGTGTCATCACTGCAGTTTCCAAGAAGTTACACTTTTACTTCAGCTCAGGGCTGAACGAAAACAAAATAACTCGTTTCTTTGGCCGTAATCAAACCATCAAAATTTAATTTTTCCTTTGCTCAAATCCCAAAATTGCGATAAACTCGACAAGCTTCCACTGAAGGACAAAGTTCAAAGAAAGAAACGAGTTTGTCTCTCACAGTTGTTCAAGAAGGCCTTCAGACGTACAAAGAAAAGTCCAACAATATTAGTCATGCAAAGGGAAGTCGTAGCTGGAGGTAAGGATCAGTAACAACTGTGTCTGTGCAAAGCTTTAGGTATTTAAAATATCTCCCTATTATTTCTTTTTAATCAAAAGTATGCCTTTGCTGCTAGCAAACACTGTTATCTCCTATACTGTTTGGTAATTGTCCTTGGATAGAGGAGAGAAAATATCATCATGGATCAGAATTCCCAAACATGCATATACAAACAACAATTACCGTTTCCTGGGGCGTGAGAAGGCAGAATAAACAAATATGAAATGCAGAGCATTAGCACATATTCTGAAGCTTCCAAAAGAAGGAAATGCGCTGCGTTCATGTTCTGCAGGGCATTATGAACTATTTGTTTTTCTCATCTCAGTTTTGTAATCACGTGAGACCAGATTTCTCCAGGGGACGGGGCTTTGTGCACCATTTCATTACTGCGAAAAAAGAAGATTCGAGCAGAAAACATGCGCACTCGGCTCGACAAAAGTTTGTTGCCACAGAGACGCATTTAAGTTTCCTTTTAATCTACAAATTAATTCTGCAATGAAGACTCGGGGAGGAAAAACAGCGCAATACACACACGAAAAGATGTAAACAAGTTTTACCTGCCGACATTTGGAGATGCCTCAAACTGTCAGGCTCATGGGGAATCACTGAGTCAGGAACGCGCCTCTCTGTGGATTAGCCTGTCACATCTTCCTTTGGAAAATGCACTACTTGTGCCTATTGCTAATATAAAAGTAAAACATGCCTGGGAAACATAGTTTTCAGCTACTTGTCACAAATCTAAAAATAATGCAGCTTCATCAAGATCAGAATTTATCAAGGCCTGTCTGGCAGCAGTTCCCGGGGAGGATATATATACACACACACACACACACACACCACTGCATGCTAATGTTCACCAATCGGGGTGCTTATCAGTAAATAATCAGTCTTCTGTGGTCTCATTTGACCTGATTTCTCTCCACCATGACACCTAGAAGCTGTAGGAAAGTTGCGCCATTAAATTCATATTTCCTCCTCTATTTTTTAAGATATCAGAAAATGTGCATTTTCTATTTTCACTTCCATCGGAGCAGATTATTTTGTGTGTGCTTGTGATGTTTGCATGATGTTTATGGAATACTGAAGAAGTCTGCAGCCTGCTGTTTCATTCGTCGCCTCTTTGATCCCCGCAGACCTGTCAGCTTTGTTTCGTTGTTTCTTTTGTGAAGACAACGATGCAGTCTCAGGGTTAACCGCTAGTGTTTTCCCTGAAACGTGGCTTTTTGCAGCCTCTAATTTGGTTGTTACCCTTCTTTGCAACTTGCACATTTTCTTTCTTGGATGTTGTGTGTGAAAATTATCGCAATTAAGTAGCCAATCTTTCAAGTGTGGAGCTGCTAACGCATTTGAAGACATGAAAGGCTTCAGAAAGATATTAACAGGATACTTGCTGGTAATGAGCATTAAAAGTATGCAGTTACTCTGCATTATAATTGCGCCTTCACGCTCTTCTTTTATGATGGTACACACGAAAACTAGCTATTAGCTGTGAAGTAAGAGGCAAAATAATGCTGCGCTAACGTGCGAGCGATGATTTATCATGCAAAGCCACAATACCCTTACCTTCTCACATCATGTTCAGCGTATTTGCATCTACACAGCTGCTTCTCTCTCCACTCCCATTTGACACAAGAAATCTTCTCCTAAACCAGGAAACGCAGATTTGGCCACGTTGTTGTATTTTATTTGAAATGATGATGATGACCTATAGAGAGCTTAGCTGGGATTGCTGGTAAGCCACCAGTGGATGCTGGACTTGGCTGAGGCTGCCCTTTGTTACCAAATCTGTTCATAACTTTTAGTGCAGCCAAGGTTCACTCTTCAGTGACCTCAGGATCACGGCTTTTTGGGGGGAACAATGTGCTCCACAAATTGCTTCAGACAATTTGAAGCGACGTTCGAAGGAGCTGGGACGAATTAATGCCTCCACATCTGAGGTCGTAGTTCACGACCAGACAAGAATGGATTGACCACTTCAAGCTGGGAAAGCCCCAAGTGGATGATTTCAAGTATCTTGGGGTCTTGTTCAAATGCAATGGTAGTGTGGAGGAGTGCCGTTTTTCCAGTCATGGGGATTTTATACTAGTCTGCTATGGCAAAGAGAGAGCTGGGCAGATTTGACCCAAACACGACAGGAAGGTTCAGGCAAAACTCCTGGTAGTGACCAAAAGAATAGGATCGCAGATACAAGCGGCCTCTTGCTCCAAAGAATGTGTGAGCACTTTGCCAAAGGCCAATGTTTAAGCTGCCAGCAGCTGCTGCTCATCTGCAAGCTGCTTTACAACCCACCTCCACCACAGGTTTTATTTACATGCTGTTTCTGGGGTTTGTGTTGTCTCCCTTCCCCTGGCTTTCCCTGTATGTACATAGAAGAGACATATCACCAAATATAAACGATTGTAAGTGAAAATAATCTTTTGATGATAACAGTTTTGACTGAACTGTTTTCTTCTTAGCAATCTTACATATATATCATAATCTTATTGCTAAATGGCACACATCTCATATGATATATCTGTGTGTGTGAAAGCATGGAACGAAACCCGCTCGGTGTTGAATTTGTGTACTTGCACAAGAATTGTGTTACTGCTGATGTTCCTGTGAAGAATGCGCGTTTAGTCAATAAATCACTGTTTAGCACTTTGTCATAAAGAGGAGATAACGCCTGACACAATTACTGAAGAGAAATTCACGGACATTCGTCCTGCTGATAACAGACGGCGCATCACTGCACGCACATAACAGGCTCACCGTGCTGAATGGCGAGCCGAACAACGTCATCTTCCTGTGCAGGTCATTTAAACAAATGAATATGAATTTTAATCACAAGTATCACTTCTTGTGTTGCCCTGGGATATTTTTTATTTGAAGTAATAAAAAAAACGACTGGATTCGTGTAATGCACGAAAGACTATCGACTTTTGGGAAGTTTATGAGAAGCGCTGCAAGCGATGCCTTGCCCAGAGACAGATGTATTTGTCCCCAAGCGGTATTAATAAAGTACAGGCAGGAGTTTTAATACAACAAAGGCAGAGGTCATGCTGCGGAGAGGCAGCTGGAGCCTGGAAAACACAGTCGTGGAAATCTGTCATGTCAATCTGTTATCATATGTACAGTAGATGGACTATAAACATCACACGAGAGGAACTTTACTGCTGAACGTGATTAATTATTTAAATTGGTGCTGTTAGAAACACCGCTTTTTGGCTAATTGTTTAATATGCTTATAAAGAAATTTCTAACAACTTCATCCCCAGACAAGACACGGCAGCAGCGGCGGGAAAAAAGAAGAACTCGTCAACTTTGTCAAAGGGAATTAGGCTCACTGATTTTGTGTAATATCATCCCGCTTGGATGCTTTAGGGCTGGGTAGCTGACGCCCAAGGCAATGCTAGATTAAAAGAAGCTCCCTTAGGACCTGCCTGGAGAGCAAACCGATGGTGGTAACTAACAAGCTCTTATGTTTTCTCCCTTTGTTCACATAATTCAGAATTAAAGATTCCCTGTTCTCATCATTTGCATTTGATTAAAGATGATTAGATAAGCTGTGATAAAAAAAGAGAAAAACACTTCAGTGGCTCCTTTTACCTCCGCTGCCGCTTAATCAACACGGACATCGATGTAGCGCTGACATTGACCCTCTTTTGTTGTAGGCCTTCGTCTCCTGTATCATCAAAGCGCCGCATAAATTGCTCTTGCAAATGTTGACATTTTACATTTAATTCATTTGGCGATGCATTTCTTTAAAGAGACGCTGGCAGTATTTAAAGGGAAGATGGAAAATTAGACGATGATAAGACAAAAGACGATAAGGCTTTTCAGGGAGGAAATTGACACGTCTGTTAAGAGGAATACATCGTAAAGCGATGTAAATTAATCACGCTGGTGACCTTGTCTCAACGCCGCGGTAATGAGATGATCAAGCGTCGTCCCCTGGGAGTCTGGACGCCTTTTCCCACATGTTAATTGACAGTTGTATCACTGCCCACGCAATTAATAGAAGCATCGAATCGTGCGGCACGCAGAGTAATCTACAGATTGCTTTGCTGCAGCAGAACATCATGTGACGTGTGCGCTGCGGTCGCTGCTTTCAAGAGACGCCGTGTAGCCCGGGAAGGTCAAAAGCAAATATTCAGACTTCACTCGGGCCGAGGTGCTTTTGGCATTTGATCCGTCTCCTCGTGATGCCGTTCCTGACCAAGAATTCAACCTAGCCCACACAGGAAGTCATTCAAGGCCAGGCAGTCGAGCCAGCCGCGGCCTTGGCTCCAGTGTGCGTGTACAAGCTGAGGCAGAACCCATGCTGGCTCCCCTAATGCAGGAATAAATCCAAGGACAAATGAGCAAGTTTGGCAGGACTGAAAGTGAGAGCAAAGCAGGCGAATCAGAGGAATTGAGTCATTTCTCTCACTAAGTATCAGCTGTAGATGCTCAGTGGCATCTAACCACACAATCCATTTGCAGACGACGCAACGAGAACTATTGATCTGAATAGGTGTCATTACCTGCAGGTTAATGTAGAGGACAAGAGTAAACATGATCAATGTCCATCTGCTGTGGCCTGTCTGCTCGGTGTCAATGATGGGCCTACACTGTATCCTCAGCTCGATACCACTGCTGTGATAAATCCTTCCAAAAGTAGCTCCTAAAATTAGAATCCTCAGGATATATTCGTTACATCAAACTGCATTTTATCTTTTGGATTGAAGATGTGTTCTGGTGCACGCTGGACTAACAGGAAACGCTGCACGCACATACAGGATGTGGGCTGGAGGACAACCGTCATCAAATGCACACATTTATTGTAAAGTAGAATCCTTTTAAAGATGCACTCTGAACTCATTGGTGGTGTTGCGAGTGCATCTCTATTCCAAGGTGTCCACATGACACCCAATCCCCCTCTAATTTTGTCTTACACAGAAATAAAATATATAAAACTATATTTCTATTGTCATAGTCATTCGGGTGTATTTGGGTATAAAATGTGTCTCATTTGTTGTATCGTGAAATTTCTTGTCTTGACAGTCATACCCACCAAAACCACTATAAACCACCTCCTCAGTGTGCTCAGTGGGATAAGAACAGGACCTCAGACAGACGGCCATAGTGATAGATGTAGCTATAAGTGATGACAAAGTCAAGAAGAATGAAAATGAGAAGCTCCAGAAATATAAAGGGCTGAGAGAGGAGCTGGAGAAATTATCCTGTGATAATTGAGGCACTCAGAGCTGTGATTCCCAAACTGGGCGAGTAGCTCCTGCAGATTCTGGGAATGGCATCCAAGATCTCTGTCCAGAGGAGACAACAGCAAAGATACTGCGCAGAACCCTCGAGCTCCCTCTGATAGACGACCCGAGCTTGAAGGATAAAGACCGTCCGCATATTTAGTCAAGTTAGAAAAACTTATTTGTTAAGGATATCTGTTAAATTAAATTTCTTTAGACTGTATGAGCATATGTCACGGTTATGCACAGAATGACCTCAATTATGACATTACAACTAAAATTCCCATAAAAGACCTCCGAACTTGCCACTGATTAAAAGAAAGAAACCTTTTTATTAACCTGGAGTTTTATTCTCCACAGGCAAAAAAGGCGGTTTTTTCTTCCACTATGGTGTGTGTGTCTGTCTGTGTGTGTGTGTGTGTGTGTGTGTGTGTGTGTGTGTGTTCACATTCTTTATTCAATGGCCTTCAACCAACATGAGTTTAATGGAGAAGGTCAACTACACTAAAATAAAATAAGAACTACAGGACAGGTGAAACACTTATTCCAAGACAGTTTTTATGAAATAAACAACATTTCATAAACTATTCAAGGTTTTTTTTTTATAGCACACATACTGTACAAGATTTTTATGACAAATGTTTGTTATCACTCTCAGAGGAAAAGGACCAGGACACAGAGACGAAATAACATTTCTGATATCCAAAAAACTGAACATAAAATAAAAAATAAAAAATAAATAAATGGAACCAGGTGAAAGGTCCATGAAAACAGCAACCAACTAAAGTTTCCCAATAACACTGAGATGTGGCAAATCCAGCACAAGTGAGACCGATCAGGTGGGACATACAATTCTCAGGGACAAATAACTACCAAAGGAACAAAGTAAGACTGACGTAAGTAACTAATTTCCAAATAAAAACAGGAAACTTACTAGAAGCCAAAAGCACGACCGTCTGCACATCAGTCATGAAATAAGTAAAAATGATGGCTGTGCTATACTTGCATCTCAAATAATCTCTCTGAAAGAAAAAGTTTCTTATTTTTTTTCCTCTCACGCTGTGAATCGCCGCTCTGTCACTCTCTGAAGCCTCAGTGCTCACTCACCCAATGAAACAGCAGAGAGGGGGAGAAACAGCTTTTGCCAAGCGAGCGAGATGATTTTATGAAGCAGTAAGATGGGCCTACAGTCGGGGACGTTTTTTTAGGCCTTTTTGAAAGAGAAATATCTGTAAGGGGATATAAAAAGTGGCTAAATCTAAAGACAGTCACTGCTGAGAGAGAGCGATGCCAGGCGTCACAGCAGGGACGGTTTGGAAAACTTGAACACAAACACAAAGCCCAAATAGCCAGATGTTGCTGTGATGCCTTCATTGCAAAGTTATGACACAGATGCCATCATCGGGTGGGTCAAACACAGCATGTAGTTACAACAGGCTGGACGCAAACAAGGCAAATTCCTATTAAAATGTAGGTCTAAGCAAATGAAATGAGTCGAGATGCAGGAGTGATCGATGGTTGACCTGCTTCTGCCAGCCTCTCTATAGCATTTAATGGCATTCCTAACACCATCCAATTACTTACCATGGTATCATTTGGGCTTGCACTGACGCCTGGATGCTGTTGGAAATTTCACACTGGACCTTTTCCAAGTTAATGCATAAATTAATAAGGGGCTGTGGGAGGGGGCTGTGGAGTCTATTGCTGAGCAGAGGATTGAGGAGTGAACTCTAAAATACAGCTGTAGAGAGAAATACACTGCAGAGTTGGTGGTAAACCATAACTTTCCCGTATGTTATCTGCAAGTATATTTATTGCTTACTGTGGCTTCCTATAGCCACAAAACAAAGGCTCGGCTCACGTCTGCTTATTATAAAAGAGTAGATTGAACCAGCGGGATTCTCTGTGGTCAGCTAAAACCAGCAGAGGGAGGGAGTCCTCAGGGAAGCCGGCAGCAGATTGAGAAGAGACGAATTACCAACTGGCAGGTGTATAAGTAGCTTTAAGTTTTTATCAATAATGATTTATTGACCAAGGACGAGATCCATAACAAGGGGAACTGACCCTGTAACAGTCGTTAAATTTTTAGTAACAAAATAAAGGCCTGAACAGATGAGTTTCAGCGTGGATGTTTTCCACAACACCTAAACGACTCATCAGTGAAACGACTGGAAGCTCTGAATAAGACAGCAAACCTTCTACCTGACTAATATTCGCAGCAGTTGAGCTGTCAATTTCAATTCAGACTTGAAATGAAACTTATCCCGACTAAGATCAAAGCACAAAGTGAATCTGTGAAAGGTCACCGTCTAATTTGTCAAACAGTTATAAGCAGATTGATTTGTGGGCTTTGACAGTCGCTGTAAAATCTGCACGTTTTCCTCGCAGTAAATGACATTTTCAGTTCTTCACCGTGGCTGGAGAAATGCGAATGGAGGAGCTTTACTGCGCTTCACAATGGCGTGTTCAGTGAAATGTAATTACTGTTGTGTATCCAGGAGATATTGTGATTAGGAAAGGATGTAAAAGCGCCTAAAGGAACAAGAGCCCAGCTCAGCGTTACAATTCTTTTACTCTTCTCACCATATTTGCCTTATCAGCACTTACATGTAATTTGCCTGATCAGTTTCACTGCCTGCATATTTACCTTCTATAATTAAAAGTTGGTTCAATGCTGGAGGAGGTAATTGCTAGTCATGCGTAAGGCTGCACCATAAATGAGGACGTGTATAAAAGAGCATTCGGAATTCATTTTCTGATGCTTTCAGAGACAATAGGCAGGAATGCCTTTGAGTCTCAGGTAGAAGAAGCACTAAAATTGTCACGAGATACACAGACAGCAGCTCAGATCTCTTTTAAATATGCTACTCGTGGACAACTGGTCAGTTCTAATGCCTCAGCCTCAACCTGAGCTTGGGTCCATACTGAAATGCCGACATCTCAAAGCTTTGCAGAGATTCAAAGAGGTCTGGTGTTGTGCTAATTGGCTGCTGCTTGGCAGGCTCAAGAATTGGTACATCAGCTTCCTGTGCCAGACCTTTAAAGTTGCATTCAAAAACACCCATGGGCCCAGAGGATCATGCAAACGGATACCTTCAAGCCAGCTTACAGAAATAGCTTTTAAATCAATGTCAAAAACATTAACTGCTATCAGCAAACTGGTGCAGACTGAACATGACCCACCCCAGCAGAAACCAGTCCACAGGAACACAATGACTGCCGGAAGAATAAATCATTCAGTCACCGGTAAGCCTTTGAAATTTATGTCAAGATATTTTGGTTTTATGTCTGGGAGCTGTCATGTCATTCATGGGTTAGTGACATCTGTGGGTGACATCAACTTTACTGATCCTGTACATCCAGAGCGGTATGACTCTACATGGTGAAGGTTTGTTTTTTTGATGCCTGAGGCAAATTTTGCTAAAGCTAGATTCATGGTAACTTGGTGTCCATTTGTGCGACTTTTGAGGGGCGCCATTCCACTTCCTGTTATTCCCGTTGTACAGAAACAGGCTGCGATTCAGCCAGCAGGGCTCACCAAATAGCAATCAGTGAATGAGTCTGAATAGAGCTAAACAGCTAAATTAATTACACCGTCTTACGACAAACAAACTCTTATTTTATTTTAGGTTTTGCAAAAGTTTTGCGAGATCTCGCAAAACAAACTCGGGATCTCGCAAAAGTTTTAGCCACATTCTTCAGAGGCCGCCAGCTCGAAGCCGACCGGGAGGTCGAGGCACGATGTGCCGGGAAAGCGGTGTTCCTCCCGGCTGTAGTAGGTCTCGATCTCCCGTTAGCTTCGAGCTAGTGGGTGTCAGATCTCCGAAAACGTCGGAGCACTTTTGCAAATATGTGATGTCTTGTAAACCGAGCAGGTATCTGACGTTTACACAACTACATTCACGCCTCAAAATATCTTAAAAGTGTATTTTGTGACCCAGAAAGAGTAATATTACAACTAAGTAGCTGCTGCCATTGTTGGAATTCAACTTTTGCGAGATCCTGCAAAAGTTTTGCGAGATCCCGAGTTTGTTTTGCGAGATCTCGCAAAAGTTTTGCGAGATCCCGAGTTTGCTTTGCGAGATCTCGCAAAAGTTGTAGAGATCCCGAGTTTGTTTTGCAAGATCTCGCAAAACTTTTGCGAGATCCCGAGTTTGTTTTGCGAGATCTCGCAAAAGTTTTGCGAGATCCCGAGTTTGTTTTGCGAGATCTCGCAAAAGTTTTGCGAGATCCCGAGTTTGTTTTGCGTGATCTCGCAAATCCGTCTTAATTTTTTTTCTCCCATGTCCCCTGCGGGGCTCCGTATTTAAGAGATGAAGCTGGTTGTGTTGTTTCATGGTGACGCTATCAGGCTGCTGCTCTTCATTTCACAGCTCAAGTAAAAATGACAGATTCTGTAAAGTGTCTCAGGGTTTTGTGATGTTTCCAGTGCTAACAGAAGGATATCCCACCACAGTACAAAACTGTGAAAAAACAAATCTAAAACATGAAACTAATGTAAGGTTTGATGTCTATCCAAACCATGATGAAAACTGGTACCTATCTAGCGAACCCTGACGCCCATGAAGGGGAAATTCTTGAATATTTCAAAATTCTGTGGCAGTCCTTCAAAACGCCAACAACACTTCACTCAGGTACGCTGTGCTGTGCGTAGGTTCAGAGCTCACTGATGGCTGTTAGACCATCTTTTCAGAGTTCACTGAGAAGAGGAGAAAACACACAAAGCGTGGAAAAGAAGTAGACAACTTTAACAGTTATCTGTATAGCGTGGCATCTGCCTTCTACATCAGGGACGAAGCTAAACGAGACACAGCACAAACAAACAGTAGCTGACATTTTCCATGGTAACAAGCTCAAAATTCATGCAGGGTTTGCCATTTCCTAAGAAGAAAAAAAGGCTGCAGATTAGTGCTCATAGCATGTTAACGCTCCAGCCGCAGTCCATCTCTCGGAGGTACAGAAGTGGCTGGGCAGCAGGTGGCACGCTGTAAAAAGCAGCTCTTAAAGTAACATGATAGGAACAACTTTGTTTCCAGGTGAGGTCAGCCGAAAGACTTTTAATGTCCTGATGCTTTAATTTTGTGAAGACTTGTTTTTGCCAAAGGTTGGCAGTCTTGACGTATCTGGTCCAAGAGTTTAGCTTGTGTGTTCATGTCTGGATAGTCAGGAGCAGCTCAGGGGAGACTGTGGTGTGTAGGTGGAAGAAGATGGACAGGAAGTCTCTATTTTCTCTTTTCTCTTTAGTGTTCGTAGTGCTCCGTGTTGCCATTCTGCTCTGCAATCTAGACTCGGTATTGCACACCCTCTCCCCACCTCACACCACCCCCATCCAATCTCATTTGAGGTAGCACCTTTCCTTCTTGTTGTTGAGACAGCTTCTCTCCAGCCCCTTTCACCATCCCATCATCCCCATCCCTTTAAGCAGGGATTCAGTGACAGCACAGGCTGATGTTTGGAATTAGGCAGACTTCTGTGGTGAGCTGGCGGCGAGCGCTCACCGGAGCAAGCTGAGCACAGCCCGTCAACATTGCGTAGAGTGATTGTTCTAAGGACCTGTAGCGCTGGTCTCTGCGGTGGCTACGTACAGCGGGTTCAAATGAGGGGCCTCGAGATATCCATGTTTCTTTTACTGCTGCATTTCTTTCACTCGCTCCATTGAGTCTTTTAAAACTAGACCTTAAACTTCTTTTCATTCATTGGCATTCGAGTCTGTCTGTTTTGTCTGGTGTCTCCTGCACCTCCATGCCTGTATATGCTAACCACCTACTAGCCTGCATTTTACTTATTTCTTATTTATCTCCCTTTTTTTTTTATTTCTATCCATTCTGTGCTTTTTAAATAACTTTGAGCTTGAGAACGGTGGCTCGGGGTTATGTGAGCAATGTTTAGTCCTTCAGCTGAATCTTGATTTCCTTGAATGTGTCAGCCTTTGCTCTCATAAAGAAGCAGAAGGTCTACTCCAATTTATTTTAATGTAGACTCGTGAAAGCCACACTGTAAGACTTGTAAAGAAGTACTGAGTTTGAAAAAAAGAGATGTGGATTTATATTCACAGGAGGAGAAAAATAACTCCAGTAAAATGAATCTCCTTAAATACACAAATATAGTTAGTTAGTTTTCTAATATAACATATTACCAACATTTTATATTCCGATAGTATATCACTGTTATGTGTACAGCCTGTTTCCCTGCCCCCGACTACAGCTTACCGTGAAAATAGCCCCGCCCCTAAATGTAAGCATAATGCAATAATAATAATGATAGTACTACTAGATAGATAGAATCTATCTCTAGTACCCGACACCATTTCTTGTATTAAGTTGAATATCTACAGTCTCCTGCAAAAGTCTTGACCCCTTTCAGTTCTTATTATTTTATTGGTTAAATGGGAATTAGGTGTGCTACATTTGTCTTCATAATTCCATCACGTTTAAAAAGATTCCCAACACCACTTGCTGAAATGCAGCCCCAGACCACGGCAGAGTGTCCAACGTGTTTTAAAGATGGATATAGGCAGCCAGTGTTGGGGAGTAACGGAATACATGTACCGCCGTTACGTATTTAAAATACAAAATATGAGTAACTGTATTCCGTTACAGTTACCGTTTAAAAAGGTGGTATTTAGAATACAGTTACTTTGTTGAAATAAATGGATTACACGGCGGTACTTCCCTGTTTCATATTGTGGCGGGTCAGGACTGTTTGGGTTTTGTTTGACACGTTCTGTTGTTCCAGGCGGCAGCGTTACGGTTGCCATGGTTACACGGTGACGCTCTCTTTCTGCGTGTTTCCTGGGTGAGAGAGGCCTTTTTGTTGTTGTTGTGCTAAGCTAACAGGCAGAATGCTACAGGTATAGCTCTAAAGAATGTAGCATCATGGGCAGTGTAGTCCGTGCTGCAGGGAGAATGGACTGCCATACCCGTTATGTGTCTGTGAGCGAGGGAGGGAGAAAAAGGAAAAGTACGAGCTGTCATCGAGCAGAAACGGGAGCTGGAAGCATGTAAATATAATAATAACCACTGCAGCCAAGAAGAGAGCCTGACGAGCCCAGCTGTAAGTAAGCTATTAAGACTCGACTGTACACCGTGTTCGTGTTTTCCTCCAAAAACAATAAGTTCTGTTGGAGCAGCCTTTCAACGCCTCTCTCTGTCTCTGCTAGCAAAGTTGACCCAGACAACAAAGTAAAGCTAGTTTTCAGCTACGAGCCCCACACGAACCCACCGTATTAGCCAGAGGTCCCTTTACTACGGTTCGGAGCCGCGGACCTTCAGTAACAGTAATAAATCACAGCAATAGTACATTCATGTAGTTGTAAACAGCATGATAATATATTAAGTAATCCAAAGTATTCAGAATACGTTACTCTCATTGAGTAACGTAACGGAATACGTTACAGAATACATTTTGGGGCATGTAATCTGTAATCTGTAATGGAATACATTTTAAAAGTAACCTTCCCAACACTGTAGGCAGCCACTGTTATGAGTGTCTTCATTCATTAGTCCATACAGAGTTTCTCCCCAGGTCTCCTGACAACAGCCACCGTTCTATTGAGAACATTTCTGATGAGGCTTCAGTGAACAACTGAGTTTGAGGGCTTTTTTTTTGGCATTTTCACTTAATTTTGCACGAGGACTTTGGTGAACTGCACTGTAATATGTGAGCCTCATAAACCTGTTAAACCAACGAAAAGAAAGACCAACTTGAGATCAGATTGGTTCAAATGGATTTAAGCTGTTGTTTCAAACCAACTTAATAACTTAGAGTTATTATATTTAAATGTGGGCAAGATTGCATTTAGTTGCAAAACAAATACTTTTATTTTATGGTTGGAATAAAAGTTGTTGTAACAGCTGTGATGTCTTTGAGAACCTAAATCAGGCATGGAGACATGCACTGCCCAGCCACAAACAAACTGGAAGAAGATAATGAACCAAATTAGTCCAATTATGTTAATTATTGAGACAAATTAACTGAATGGAAATGGAAACACAGAAAAGGTTTCTCAACACTGTGAAAAATGTGTAATTCCACTTCTCAAGCTGTTTGGCTTTCTCCAAACATGATCTAATCATCGCAGTGATAAAAGCAGAATTAATGAGAGGATTATCAGTGCTGCCTGGCTGCTTTTAAACCCGGGATCATTCCAGACCCACAAACATGTAAGGAGTAATTAGCATTCAGCTACAAAAGAAAGGACTCGTGTTCAGCAGGGGTGTTATACACTGTCTCAATTATTACTAAACCGCTCTGCATGTCCCCAAAAAGAGATCATCGATAATAGGAAGACTTTCAGTTTCACAGGAAACCTTCGATTATCAGATGATAATAGACTGAAAAGGTCAAGAAACTTGCAACAATTACTGCATCTTTAGTTTCTTATAGTCAGAAAGCAATAAAACATTTCTTATGATCTTTTTTTGCATGTAGTTTCTTCCTGCAACTGAAGGCCATTAGATCAGGTATTCAACAGCGCAGAAGCTTCTCAGCACATTATACTTTCACACGAGGTCTATTTACTGCAGCAAAATGTCATTCCTTTACTCATTCTGCCTTCTTAACCCTTCGTGGCTTAGAGTGCTGCCATAGCACATTTCTAAATATGCGTGAAATCCCCCGACTATGCTTTCTGAAGCAGCAGCCACGCTCTCCTCCCAGTACGCTGAAGACTGGCAGTCTGATAGTGGAGTTGTTTCACTGCATAGATCTCATTACTTAAAATCCTCAGCTCTGAAACAGAAGGTCAGGGATCAGCAAATCCTCACTTCTGGCCAGGCTTATGATTCCATTCTGATGCAATTTTCCCTCTCCAATTCCCTGATTATCACACTCCTGCCCGCCAATTTGATATCTCATCTGTCTATGTTCAGACGCGTTCACTCTACTTCAATTTTCACCGAAGCTCTGGCAGGAGACAAAGCATCCCACAGGCTGTTTTTTTCCAAAACAATTTATAGCTTTCTTTTCTTTTCTCTTTTGGCACGCGTTTACTGACACTCTCTGAACACTTTCTACATCTGAGAAACTGACCTGTTAAGCGTTTCTTGTTCCCGTTTCATGAGGAAAACTGTAAACGCCAACATCTAAGCTAAAAATATTTGGAAATCAAAAGGTTAGCGCAACGAGAAACTCCTACATTCTCCACTGATGTGAGTTATTCACTTTGACTTTATTTATTTCCATATCACATCTGATGATTGTAATATAAAAACTGCCTGGAGGTTTCATTTAATTTGATATTTGTAGTAGTGGCATATCAACAAACGTACAGATGATACTAAACGTGGCTATAACAGATTTTAATTTACTCCATGTAAATTAAAATCTGTTATAGCCACGTTTAATATAACGTTTTGAAAAACTGAATGAAATATTGATTTAATGCATGTGAACAACAGCTGGAAAATGACTTACAACAATAAATTTTTTAAATTAAATATCAAACGCATCACGCATT
The DNA here is from genome assembly GCF_056152115.1 of Neolamprologus brichardi. NCBI lineage: Eukaryota > Metazoa > Chordata > Actinopteri > Cichliformes > Cichlidae > Neolamprologus > Neolamprologus brichardi. The sequence continues at coordinate 35,278,297 of NC_142109.1, read as the reverse complement.
ATAAAAATAGTAAATAAAAAAGGACGACGTCTCCAGTTTTTCTTCGATGTCCACTTATGTTTGAATATAAGCTCCAGCAACATGTCCAAATCTCTGCTTTTCTAGAGGTCATCAACGTTGCTGATCACATAATTTATTAGCAACGTGTAGTCACTATTTACGACCCCTTCATATGAACAACCCATAATATGAATTGCACCGGTCACTCCTCTCTGCCTGTGCTATAATTTTGTGGTCACCAGTGATCTTTGTGTGAAAGATGTGAAAGAGAAGGAAATGCCAGCATGTTGAGGTGAGGGTAGAGACTTTAAGTCTAGGGACTAGGATTGGTGAAGACAGAGAGGTGGATGTATGATGGAAAGAAGGAAGGTAGATATATTGTGCATAGGACCAGGTAGAAGGGAAGCAAAGAAAGGAGCATTAGAGGCGGATACAAGCTGCTTTACCATGATAGAAGGAAGCATGTGTCAGTGTGTTGTGGAGGTGAAGAGAGGATCATGAATTTCAAACTGGAAATTGAAGAGGTGATGTTGAATGTTATCAGTGTGTGTGCCCCACAAGTTGGATGTCAGAAGGGAAAGTTTTAGAGCGCGGCGATTGGAGCAGACTTCAGTGGACATGGAGATGAATAGGGATGGGTACCATTTATGTCAGAACCGGTGCCATCATGGCACCGGTTCTGACACAAACGGTAGTAACCAGACCGAAAAGCAGCGCACATTTCGGTGCTTTATTTTCCTGAGCTGTGATACACTTTAGATTCTAGCCAATCATTTAACGTTTCCGAGGATAGTAGGCGGGTCCAGGTACGTACGTTCTTTTAGAGCAGAGCTACAGATTAAAAATGTCCAAGGCGAAGCGGTCAAAAGTCTGGCTGTACTTCACAGCAAAATATGCAAACTCAGCAGCTGCAACAAGTGCTTTAAGCTGATACTGTGATACTGTCAAAGGAGGTAACACCTCGAATCTGATGAAACACCTGGCGACACATAGCGTTTTTTTTAAAGCCGAGAAATGCACCGTATTTGATAGCTTGCTGCGAGACCTCACACCGAGCACATCTACTGCGGGTGTGGTGCCTGTTATCGGACCCGGAGTTAGCAACATCCCCCAAGAACCCGAAGAGGAGAGTCCTGGCCCCTAGCCCTGCCAGTGTAGCAGAAATGATGAGGATGATGATGCAGCAGCAGCCGTTCTTCTCTGCGTGAGTAGCTTAATGTTGTTCGTGTGTAATTTACGTTGAGTAGGCTAACCACGTTATTACATTAATGCATGTAAGGTGAACTACCAAACACCGTCGTAGTTACATGCGTCTGTCTTCTTGTTTGATGGCAGGTACTCCCTTCACCCTGGCCAAAAAGGCTAAAATGACCAAAGAAAAAGTGGAAAACAGTTAAACATGAGAGGTTTTTGGACAAAGTTTGTGTTTTTTCCATTGTTTAAGCACTGCTTCCAGCCAAGAGTGATACCATATATGCCCCATAGCTGCAGAAAAGGCTAACATTGTTATCTTTTTACAAAAAAACAGCTAAACATGAGAGGTTTTTGGACCAATTTTGTGTTCTCCATTCTTTAAGCACCGGTTTGAGCACCGTTTAAGCACCGGCACCGTTTCAAAAGTACCGGTTTGGCACTGGTATCGGGTAAAACCTAAACGATACCCATCCCTAGAGATGAAGGGGACATTGAGGAGCTGATGACTGAAGAAAAATAGCAACAGAGAGAGAGGATGGGTGGAGGAGAGTTTGTTAGTCATTAAGTCCAGAGGATGAGTCAGGAGGAAGGGAGCGGAGCTATGAAGAGGAGGGACAGTTGGTCCAGATGACATATCTGTGGAGGTATGGTAATGTTTGGGAGAGAGAGCAGTGGACTTTTGAACCATACTGTTTAACACGCTCTTGGAGAGTGAGAGGATGCCTGAGAAATGGAGTGGCACTAAAACAAAGACAGGAGGCTGAGCTAGAGGTGGAAGAGCTGAAGATGCTGAGATTGTATTGAAAGTGACCAGCATGCACGAGATTACAAATGAGTACATCAGAGGGACAGCTCAGCTTGAGCGATTTGGAGACAAAGTTAGAGAGGCAAAGCTAAGATGGTCTCGACATGTACAGAAAACAGACAGTGGAGAAACTCGGCAAATATCCATCACAAAAAAGGTTCAGAAAAACATTGTAGCAGACGCACTCTCCCGTGCCGTTTAGAGATGTCACCAAACCCTGAGTTTGGTTCTTAAAGGGTGGGGGTGTTACTAGCCAAGAGATGTGGCTTTGCTTCTGGTGTACTTTTTATCTTTCAGGTGTCAAGCTTCCACCTATTGGCCAGTTCAAAGTTGATTGGCATGTGTCTATTGGCTGGTCTGGGCACAGTTGGCCAATCACTCTCCAAGGATCACTACAAATGAGCAGCTAGGGGGGTATCCTAAACACTGGTTGCAGGTTTTAAACTGTTAGTCACACTAGGTTATGCGGTTGATGCCACTCTTGTATGTTTTCACTGACCTTTTGTTGAGTAGCTAGGTAGGCCTTTTGTTTTGCATTTTTTGGTTTCAGTTAGGCCCTGGAAGCTATCGACCTCTTTTTGTTTTATTAAATTCTTTGATTTGGATCAACCGCCCAGTCCTCCTCCCCCACCTCTTTTCTTTTGTTAAGTTTGACTATCAAGGCAAGCAACCAATAAATCCTGCCTGATTCTTAACTGCTCTGTTGTCTTCCTCCTTCATTGATTGTGGTTGTCCAGTGTTGCTGTCTCCTTCCTACCTTTGCCTCCACCATGGTGGGGGGGGACGTAACAATGTTGAATACGGAGCTGCTAGGCAGCAACAGAAGAGAAGATTCATGGATGTAGTGAGGGAGCACGATCTGATATCCTCGTGTTGGTGTTGTTGCCAGACCATCATACTAAAGGTTGTTCCAGGATCAACATTGCAAGTGACCAATCAGAATGTTGTGATGTCATACTTTTGCGACTTCGAGAAAAACCGGCGTAAAACAAAAAACTGTACTTAAGCTGAGAGAAACCGCCTTTGTCCGCCGATCAACGGACCCTAACCCTTTAATAAACGCTAAGCAGAATTGATATTGTCCTTGCAACATTGGAATTTCATAAATGCACGAATGGGTTGGTGCGCAAAAGAATAACGTCACAATAATGTGATTGGTCACTTGCAATGTTGAACCTGGAACAACATTTTCATGATGATCTGGGAACAACACCAACACGATGATATCAGATCATCCTAGTGAGGGAGGACATACAAAGGAGGTGGATGGGGCAGATGATCAACTTTAGTGACCCCTAAAGGAAACATGTCCATGTTCTCTCCCATTCTGCATTTCGATTCCTCGTGCACGTGTACGTCACTGCTCGAATCAACGGGAAACTGTTACGGCAAAGTGAAAGTCCTCAAAAAGACTGTGAGTCAGGTGCTGTTGTCATGTCCCATCTGAAGGGCCCTTTACTCTCTAAACCCCTATAGCAGCTGTAAGGAGCTGTACTTTCTATCCTTTCTATTTCACATGATCATATGTAACTAATTCTAACATGAATCAGACAAAAATCCCAACTGTTTCCTTTTTGTTCTTGTTGTTGGCAGAAAATACATAATTCAAGGCTATTACAGTTAAATAAAACTAAATCATTTTATTTATTCTACAAATCTTCAGCCAATTGTGTCCCATTTAAAATTTAACAATTCATTCATAATTGAAAACATCAAAACTCAAATCATTACTGTTAATTTTTTCATAATGCCTCATTTCCTTTTTTTAATTTTAAAGACGGAGTTGCTGGACGCATCTGCAGCAGATGATGGAGTGTGTGGGCTTAACACAACAAGCAGATATGTGATATGAAATTAAAAGTATAATGAGATGAAAGTAAGGAGGAAATTCCCATTAGGAAATAAAAATAGATGTTTGGAAAAAGGCATTTTGTAACTATTTTGCTTATGAAACAAAACACCCACGGAGTAAGGACCTTCACTTTGCTAAAAATGATTGTTATCAAAGATTAGTTCAGATTATTATCGGCTTTCACTGATCTATGGGGGAGGAGCTATTGGTTTTGCAAAAATTGAAAAAATTAAGGATTCAATAAACACTTTGCAGCTATGATGATGTCACCACCACCACAAGCACAGCTTTGGGTTAACGATGACACACTGCGGTGCACAGAGCAACAGTGCCCCCAGCGTGGCTAAAATTAGATTCTCTATGGGACGAATGCCAAGAGGGACTTTTCGGTCACTAAATTTCTGGAGGTATGCCATTTCCAAAAAAAAGGTTATGTTCTAACACAATAATATCACTGTCAATTTGATCTAAATGAAGTGAATTACGCTCTGAGCAGAAAAGAAAATGATGAACAAGCGGTCACCCCCTCACGCAAATCGAATGTGGAAGCCGTTCCAACAATCCCGTAACTTTATCACACAAAGAACATCAGATGATGCATAACTGTGAGTCTCCGAGGTGGAAAAACATCCCAGCAGCAAGACAAACAGGTGGCGAATCTGATTACAACTATGTCAAGGTGGAGGGAATCTGTATTAGCTTGCAGCCGTTCTCTAAGGTGCAGCAGATATGATTTATTGTGGACAGAGTGAGGAGCGTTCACACGATACAAATGAATCCCCTGTGCAACATCAGGAGAATGCACTGCTCTCCTGTAGGCGAGGACACGGTGTAATTTTGGGACAGTTTAGCATACATGAGCCAAGGTTTAGCTTTTGCTCTAAAATAGATTTGGACGCCAAGAAAAAGTACTTAAAGTACGTCTCCCAAACATTTATACACAAGCTGCAGTTTATTGTCATTGCGCGCTGACAATTGCATAATACATCTTTAATGTTGCCTATTACACTACAACCCCATTCCCTTTGATCCCGCCTTCCTTAAAGGAGCTGCTTAGTGAGAGCCATAAAGACTCAGGGGTGACTAACGTCCCGACTTCTCTTATCAGAGTCAGACACACCAGCTGACAAAGTATTACCATAACAAGCTGCAGTGCAGTTTCATTACTTGGCAGAATTGTTGGTGTCAGCTAAACAAAATGTGTTTCTGACAACATGCACAACCCAGACCTGCAGACATTAGAGGGGAACAGGAGAAGACGAGGCCGCCGTACATCATATACGTGTGTCTTTCCTCATCGATAAACTCTCCAGAATCTAAATTTCTCACTGCATTGTGTGTTCTCCATGAAATGACCTGTAAAGGTCTTTAAATGTTGGCGTTTGAGGGAAATTTGGGACAGTAATAGATAAATTTCAGGGGCATCCAAAAATAAAAATGGCAAGTCTGTGTCCCCTCAGCGCGTGCGCCATACAAGACATGACCAGGAGCCGTGCCAGGCGCTCGCAAATGAGGTCTGAGCCCCTCAAAAGCGATCCTTTAAGCTGCTATCAGCACAAATACAACGGAAAGCCACCGCTTTACATTTTCATTGATTGAGGATTAACTTTTCTTGTGATTAAAACCCCTCTTTGAATGGAGACCACAGTGTGGCCATTAGGCAGCATCTTGCCTCTCGCTCCCACCGCCCACGGCCCTCGTTACTGTCAGTAAATCTATGATATCCACGAGCCGTGCTTCGCAGCACGCCTCGTATCTCTCTGACCGTCCTGAGTGGACGCCAACGTTCTAGCCAGAGCTTTTTTAAAGGCTATGCCCCCGTGATTTTAAAGGCTGTTACTCGTTTACACATAGTGATTATTGATCTAATTATGTCCGTGAACACGTGCACGATCAACTGTAGGCTGCAGATGGACTTTAAAAAAAATCACTATTTCCCAAAGTGCTCGCAGCAGGCAGCTGCGTTTGCGTCTTATAAATAGAGTTTAGCGATCACATAGTGGGGAGAAAAGCTGAAGCAGTTAATAACATATAATATATGCAGCACATTTTATAGTAAGCTGGGGAATATTAGCTGATAGCTTGGACCAGAAGTTGCACGTATAAGCAGAAGATGCAAAGAAATTACGGCGGCCATGCTGGTCTTCAGCTTCCTGCTAATTCAAGTCCATCAGCTAAAATAGAATTAGAGAAGTTCAATGAATGCATTTTAAATGGATCATAAGCAAGTTTTCTTTTGATCTTTTAGGCCTTTCTTAGTAACGTGATGTGTTGTATGTAATAAAGGTCACACAGCTGACATTTTGTCTCATTAACGAGACGTAAAAATAAGAAGAAACAACCGAAACAGGATTGTGAAAGCAGAACGTTGCAGAAGCCGTGGACGCTTTTCTCTTGTTTTCAGATTTATTGCTTGTGTATATTATTATTGCTCATGAATTAAACATTACAATAGATCTGAGGGCAATTTCATCAATATAGGGATTATGGCTTAGTTAAAATTCTCTAACTGATGCCATAAAACAGCCACTTTAGATGCATTGCGTGGTAAAAGGAGAGACTACAGACGCTGCCTTCCTGTCACTTTGCAATTTCCAGGTAAATGTCTAATAAAGATTAATGGGCTGCATAAAAGAAAAGCTCGGGAGCTAAACTGCAGTTTTAGAACGGCAGCATATCATAACGACGCGAGCGTTTCGACGGCCTATGACAAACAGCGATCTGCACTGCAGCAATCTCTGGTAACGCCTCGCTGTAACGCCCCAACAACTAAACACAAAATCAAAAACATTATCAAGGATTGAAATTACACAGCTTGGGAGGATAAAAACTCATAGACGTCGGAATTACAACAATTAACAAAGCGGAAGCGATATAGCTCAGAGTTAACCTAACACCTAAAGGACGGTGCTCAGAGTTATACTCCGGGACATAAAACCGACCCTATGTAATCAATTTAAGCAGAAACATCTCATTAGGGACCTGCGACGCAGCCGCTGATCTCCATACAACAGCTGGCAAGGGCGCCATAAAGGGGCCGCCGTGGCTGATGCTTCTCCCATTAACTTTCAACTTATGGATACTGTGGCTCTTCTCCAGCGATATCTTCTGGCCCGCCATTATGACTGCCAAGGTCATATCTGATGAAAACATGATGAAGCAGCAGTTTATCTTTCTGCTTTTTCCTCTCTTTCCTTCCCTCTCCGGCTCCATCTACCTCTCTCTAACCCCCCCTCCCTCCCACCAACCATCACCTTTCAATCTCTCGCCGTTTCCTGGAGTTATTGAACAGTGGGGGGCTGCTGAGTTTTAATTACAGGAAGATTCGTGGAGTTAATTGAACATAGCGAAGGCCCTAATTTCACTTTACAGCAAATCAAGATGTTAGTTATGTAAATTCTGTCCTCCGCGTCCCGCCGGGGGGCCGGGGACTTCTGCCAGACATCAAAGTCATTCTCTCCCTATTGGCACCAAGCTGCTGTCTCTGCAACTTACCTGAAGGACTCTTAATAGAATCCCCTCTTAAAGACTCTCCATATACGCAGGGTTTCCACTCGGGCAGTCGTAAAGCTGCATATGAAGTGCATTACTTTCATTATTCTATCAGTCGTGTCAGCACAGCGTAGACTGAAGTCTGTTAGACGTAATCTATGAGCGCTGCTTACTTGATCTGTGACCTCGGTCAACAATTCCCTGGTGGATTTATGGTCTTTTTACGCATTTCAAGTCTTATTTAATACAGAAGTAATGTTCATTGTGTAAAATATGGTCTCCATTTTGCAAAAATAGGTGATAAAGGAGCAGTTGCCATCCTGCGCAGTGTCCTCAGTTTCTCAAGCAGACTCGCCCGTCTCACCACATTCAGTTTGCCAAAAGATCCGTTTGACTCCTCAAAATGAGACTTCACAGTGGCCACATCCATCTTGGATAACAGATATGTTTGGGACCAACCCATTCTCATTCCTCGAGCACTAAACGCTGCTGCCGTTTTAAAGCAGCTGGTGTCTCAAAGACACACACAAAGTCTTCTTTGCCATTGCTGCCTTGATGCATTGGCCACTGCTGTACTAGATTTTAGTCTGCTACAGTACATGTATGAGTTGATGTTCTCATTTTAATTATGACAGTGCCAGCCTTTTTTAGGAAATACATACATGCAGATGATTACTGTTAAAATGATTCAGAGCCATCAAACGGAAACTTTTGTCAGAGGGAAACGTTGCGGCTTTAGAAAAAGCGAACGTGAGGGCAGAAAAATCACATCCTTATTTTCTTCTATCAGTATTTTTCCCCAAATTTGATTGTGAGTAAACTGAACCAGCGTTACCAGGATGATCTGACATTGACCACATGTAGGGAACTCCTGTGGTTTTGGTGGATAAACATAACAAAAGACAAGATGTGTCTTGATCACTGGTTTCTGACAATGTGGTTGATGCCCGGAGAACAGAATACATGATTAGGGCTGAGCCATATCATACCGTTCACGGTAATACCGGTATAATGTTGGGCAACGATAAGAAAATGAAATATGACGATAGAATATGGGTAAAACACGCATGCGCAGTGTCTTTGTTTTCATACGCACATGGTGGAAAAAGCATGGCGGCGACGGAGAATGAGAAGGGCAAAAGTGGATCGTTGAATGAAACAATGAACCAGAACTGGTTTGTAAAAATGCTGCAGCTTCAGTGGTGTGGAACTGGTTTAGCTTTCGTCCGTCAGATACACAACAAAGCACTATTTTTGGTAGAGCATGCTAGCGGGCTGTCGTTAGTACCGTGTTGTTTGGAAAACACGGCACACTTAAAATCAATCCTTTGATTTTTCTGAAAGTCGACAGAGCCCCTTATAATCCCGTGTGCCTTATGTATGAACTCTGGTTGTGTTTACTGACCTCGAAACGGTTTTATGTGCACGGCGCTCGAAAACCTGTCAAATGTTTCAGTACGACTTTGCTAAGCTACGAAGCCGCACCGCTTGATGGATTGTCGGAGCATTACGGCTATCGTAGGCGGAGCCTCGCGGAGTGATACGTACTGTGCTTCAACATAATATTACCGTATTGTGTGTGTATAACCTCTTTTTAAGTTTTGTGGATATTAAACATAGTTATGCTGAGGATATGTCGGCCAGTTTCCACTGGAAATGCCTTTTGGTTAAACTGTCAGCAAGGAATTTGCATTTGCACTGTTACATTTTTATATAACTTTAATGCACATAAAAAACAGCTGCTTGTTTAAGTGAAAATACATTGATGGGTTTTTTGCACTAATAAAGTTGCGGAGTTGTAAAGTATTTTGTCTAGTGTCAATTATATCGTCAGTTATATCGTTATCGCAAATTTTCAAATGTATATTGTGATAAATATTTTTTGATCATATCGCGCTGCTCTATACATGATTAATACAAACAGTTCACTCTGGGGATAAACTCAAGTTTACAAAAACTGGTCCTTCCACCAAATCCATCAATGAAAACACAAGAAGTATACCTCCATCAGAGAAGAATAAATGTTGGATCTTCTTCCTGTACCTTAATTATTGATCTCTTCATCTGAAATCTAGCACAGCGGTCCCCAACCCCCGGGCCTCGGACCGTGAGTTGTTTGGTACCGGACCGCGAGAGTTGAGTCTCAGGTGTGAAATGTATGGTTTTCAGGGTTTTTATTGGTTTTCAGCGTTATTTTGTTATCGTTTTTATCGTTAACTCGGTCTTTCTGGGTCTTTTCACGTGTGTTATGAATAAATTTTATTTTTTTCGGTACCGGTACTACTTTTATTTTGTTGTATTTATCCGCGACACCTTAAAGGCCGGTCCATGAAAATATTGTCGGGCATAAACCGGTCCGTGGCGCAAAAAAGGTTGGGGACCGCTGAGGTAGCATATATAGAAACGTGCTTTAAATACATTATGAAGACTGACAGCTGTAGGGTGAATGAACACCACTGAGCATTCCAATGAGACTGAATAGATTAGAAGGAATCCGTTACTGCTGACAAAGTGTAAACTGTACCTTAAGTCTCCCGTACGCCAAAGACTTGTGGGAACACAATGAAATACTGAAAACTGTGATCAAATTTGGACGATGTTACTTGTTTACACATAGTGATTATTGATCTAATTATGTCTGTGGATGGATGGACGATGAAGCATCATTAAACTCATCAGTATATAAACCTGAACATAACTGGGGATTAAGTTCTTTGGGATGATTTGATTGAAACGACAATGAGGTCTAAAGGGCTAGGACGTGTAAATAAAATCCCCGTGTTCTCCGTGTAACACAGCACGGTAAGAAGCTGCAGCTGCACAGCATGTGTTGATTGATTTAAGCTCTCCGAGGGGCTGATTGGCTCGCGCTATCCACTCGGGTTTCTGTTTAAAGTCCCATGATATCAACACCGCTGCCCTATTGGTTCTGCAAAGGGTTGTTCAATCGGTTCCCCAGAAGGTCTGTTTGTGCTTTGGACCTCACGGGAAATCCCATCGAGCCGAAGGCGTGATTGATAACAAAAGAAAATGGCCTCCCTCACCACCCTTATCTCGCTCTCCATCTTCACCACTAGGGTCTTATCTTAAACACCTCGCAGCGGATAGAGGCACCAGTCAGCTGGAAGCTGTCGGTAATGCGACAGGGGCCTTTCTTGGGTTGATGGGACTGTGGGTAGCTCCACACTCAACACAACACGAGGCTGTATTACACAGTTGGAGCTTGTATATTTTTCATATGCTGCTGATACACTGCCTTCAAAAAAACGGCACTTACATACCATAAATATGGAACGATGCCTCAAGAAATGACAGAAAAGAGAGTGCAGGCTGCTGGCCTCTCCTTTGTTTCTTGACTTCTTGGACTCAAACAAAACTCGGAATAGTTAACAAATTTCTCATTTGAGGTGTAACAAAAGATGTCATCCATCTTCCATCGATTTTCTTCGTCCTCTGTGCCCTGACCACAAGTTGTAAAGAGCTCAGCAGGATCCCTCTAAAAGCCTCGAGGACTCAATGTGGCAGCAGGAGGCCTTGTGATTTGCCACAGGAAGTGCCTTCAAAAAGACAGCACAGCTTCGTTTCCACGCTGGGCCAGATTGCGGACTATTTTGCCAATCTGGTGTCCCGGCATAAGTGAAGGATACATGTTCCATGTGTTCCTCTGCCAAAGCTTTCTTGTCGACGACTGCCTGCATCCATGGCCAGGACAAGACAGCATGAGCGACTAGAGGAGAGCGAAGTCAAAGGCGCAGATATGGCACTTACTTAAATGTCATACTGTCTATTTAATTTGCATGTGTGAAGCATCAGGACCGGAGAGACTGCCAAGTCGCAGACAGCAACCTTCTGCTTATTGGTGACGGGGGGAGAATGCAAACCCTCAAGATACAGCCAGCCGGCCGGATGAAGGCAGATATGCGAAAGTTGAGTCGTAATGGTACTGATTATAATTCGGTGTACGTTTTGCGACTCTGGGACCTTTTAGATCCAAGTTCAAGGAGGATTTCTTTGCAGGTGTCTCGCGCAGCTGCACATTTCTCCTCTACAGTCGCGAGAATCTTAAATGTCGTCTTAAACAAAGTTGGCGAAGGCTTCACACTCAGCATTTAAAACTCACGTGGGTGTTATTTGCTTCACATCTGTCACTCATGTTTAACGAAAATTGTTTGGCCCAGAAAAGATCTTAGAGGACAGAGAATAGACCCCCCCCCCCCCCGCTGCCGCCTTAGCTTCAGCACAGATACACACAAAGCTGTAATAATTACAACCGCTAGAATCAGAGCAAACAGATCTCAGTATCACAGGTAGGAGAAACAAACGATGGCCGTGAAGAAAAAAGGCTCAGCACATAACAGGCCCAGCCTCGCTCTTCATCCCTGTCCTCCTCGTGGTTTACATCCCTCTTTTTTTATTCTCATCCCTACAGAGACTAATTATTTTCTGAAGTTCTACCCATTCCTACTCCTTTGTATTTCACTTTCATTTCCCATCCAGATCTACTTTTTTCTCTCTCTCTCTTTTGGTAAGTTGCCTGAGGTTTATTTAAGACTCCTCATGCTGTCATCTGTTTTTAGAGGAACAGAGAGGGTTTGGATGTATGCACAGAAGCAGACGAACTAAAGGTTTACATCACTTTCCTTTTTGCGTCTTGTCACTACGTTCACACAGAGGTTGCATCGCTTAGCGGTGCCAATAAGTTTTGTTAATATTATAACCAATGATGACATTTCGTGTGCTCCCAGGAAAAATGGGTAAAAAGTGTTGTTGTTTCTCAGTCACGCTTTCAGCACCGCTCCCAGAAACGTGCCGCCGATGTGTTTTATTTGACTTCTTCAAATCTCCAGACTGGGGCGGATTGTGGGTGACATGACATATGTGTTTTTGTTTTTATGAGAAGCACATCTCTGGCTAAATTTGGAGAGTAATTTGCAGCCAGGCTCACGCAGAGTTTCATGCTAATGATTGATAATGTTTTATTAATGCAAAATATTCTCTGCCAAGGATCCAAACAAATTGTGGCAATTTAGTCCTTCCAACGTGCGGTATCAATCATTCACACCGAGTAGTGATCATGCATCAATGCTGCTTTCCTCTAAGAGAGGTTCAGAGGTCCGCAGGCAGCGGCGGCACATTTCTGACAGAAGAAAATCAAAAGTTTTCTCCTCCAAAGCCTGATGATTGTTTCTCAACTGTCTGTGTGCTAAATGATTTACCTGGAGCGTAAGCCTTTAATTCCATCACTCGATATGTGTACAGGAAACGATTTACGAACACAGACTTTTACGTCGGGAGTAAGCCAAATGTGGGCAGGTGGGCGTTATCCACAGGCCTAATGAGTAGCCAGCCAACGACAAACAGCAAATGAAGCTTCGGGGCATATTACGCTGGAGAAAAAAGCTTTTTCTTCTTTATGCGTTTTGGCAGGGACATCATTTAATAAGGGAGTCTCAATTACCGGAAAAGGTGTGCTCTAATTTGGGCTATGTGTCGCTCAGAGAAATGACAATAAAAGCACCCGTGATGAAACTAAATGTCCTCATTTGCAAAAAGCATTTCCTGTATAACTCGATTATAATCGGTTCATGCCAGGCTGCGAGTCAACACCATGTGTAGCAGCTTCATGTACACATTAAAGCTGTTTGTTAGAGGAATTGGACATAATTTGTGGCATTATTATGTCTGGATGCTAAATTATATAATATCTATTGATTGATTTATTATCTTTTGGAAGTTTCTTTTTCTTTGTCTGTCCTACTCCTACCCTCGACTCCAACACAAACTATACACAAAGACAATAAAGGCAGCTATTTTGATAGAAAAGGAACAGATGTTTTTGGGGATACATTCTGACCCTAGCTGTGTTTCTTCTGGCTAACCTACGCTAATACTAGCATACCTGCTAACACAGACATATTGCAATCAATGTGGACACGGTTGGCTAATTCATCCAAAACTTCATTCAACAAAAATTCGTCCTGCTCCTAGCCTCGACTCTAACACAAATACACAAAGACAATAAAGGCAGCTATTTTGATAGAAAAGGAACAGATGTTTTTGGGGATACATTCTGACCCTAGCTGTGTTTCTTCTGGCTAACCTAAGCTAATACTAGCATACCTGCTAACACAGACATATTGCAATCCATATCTAATAGCAAAATGGTTTCATGTGGACACGGTTGGCTAATTCATCCAAACTCCCAGGGTTGCTACATTCAGTTGGCCTTTTTTAATTTACTAAGAGATTATTGCTAACTTTAATCACAGAGCCTTTGACGGCAGTGACTCGTCTCTACTGAACAGAAATCGGTGTATTTTCCAATTATTTCTCTCAGTCTAATAAACAAAACTATCTTTTTCACTTGAATGCAATTAAACTCAAATTTTCCCTTTTTAAAATATATCTTGGGGCTTTTTGAGTTTTTATGTGATAAGACAGTGGAGTAAAGACAGGAAGGCTGGGAGAGAAACCACGAGGAAGACATGCAGTAAACAGCCTCTGGGCAAACTGGCCTTTGCATTAGCCTTACAGCAAATGGGTCACCTGCTCAACCCAGAGAGCTAAACTGGCACCTAAATCAATTGTCTCATGAAAAAACTGTCAGTGTTTTGAGTTTTAGTCTATTTTGATGTTTATTGTTTGTTTAGGTTCATTAAGTTATTCTAGCTCATTTGTAATTAGATTACCCTTGTGTTAAGTCTCCCTTGCCCTTCATGTGTTTATGTCTGTGTGTCTTATGTTGCCAAGTTCATGTTGTCGTTTCTGTCATCTTCCCCTGTAAGTCTCCCTGGTTCGTGCGTCTACTTGTCACGAGTCATGTCTGCGTGGTTATGTTTAGTTCCTGTCATGTCTAATCTCCATGTTTCCTGTTTTACTTTGAAAGTCTGTATTCAGTGTCAGTGTATTTAGTTTCACTTCTCCTGTCCTGTCTTTAGGTTCATGTGCGTCAGCTGTGCTCCCATGTGTGGCCACTTCCCCTGATCATCCCTCATGTGTATTTAGTCTCTGTGTTTCATGCAGTCTGTGTCGCGTCGTCTGTGTTCCCACATCCATGTTTTCACAGTCAGTCTTTGCAGTTTTCACCATAGTCTCTGAGTCGTCTTAGTTTGTCACAGTATTAGTTTTCCCAGTTTAGTTATAGTCTAGTTTAGTCACGCTATCCCTGCTGTGTTTGTACACTTTGTCTTCAGCCATAATAAAGGCTCGCTTTCTGTTAAGTTCACTCCCGTCTACTCACTTGTGTACGCACCTGGGTCCATCACACACACCACCACACGGCCTGTCTCCGCAGACCGTGACAAAAACAGATGACTTTCCTTTTAATTTAAAGGCCAGTTTTTTTGATATATTCAGAAAAACCTACAATAATAGTACAATCTAATGGGCAGCGTTGAAGGTCTCATCACAGTCCTACCCAATGGTCGCATGTGATGCGTGAGCACAAGAAACAGAGTGATGATTCTGGTTCACGTTATAATTTTAGGTGTCACCAATACAAACTATTTCTTAAAATTGTTTCTAATGCAAGTGTGTGCAATGCAAACTCTGTTTGTCAGCAACCAAGTTGCTCTCAGGGTCAAAAAACTCCAACCTAAAAAAAACATCTGGAAGTAAGTTAAAAGCTAACGTTAGCCTGCTGCAACTACCTTGTTTTAGTTGTGGTAGTTACCTGGGTTATGGGTCATGTGCAGTTCTGAAAGCATTAAGTAACTTAACGAAATACAAACTACATTTTTTCTGCCGTGGATACTGTAATCTGTAGTGGAATACATTTTAAAAGTAACAAATATTATATATATTTAATATATATAATATAATATATAAATATATATTATAAACTATATTATAAACTATTTCTTAAAATAGTTTCTAACATTTTCAACAATGCAGACAACAGAGGATTTGCTCTTGACCCTCATAGAAAAAAAAGAAAATCTCAGGAATACATTTGTGCTGTTAAAACAAATCATTATTCCAAACAACTTTCAAGTGATGAATGGCTTAATTTCAATTTTAAAAGCCGACGTCCAAAATTCTCATGGCTTTCTCCCAGTTCGCTAAGAGCAGCAAATCTGCTTTGGCAGAAAATGAAATTGCAGTGTTCATTGGCCTTTATGCAAACTCTCTAAGAAAGAAGGCACGATGACAAAGAAGAGATCATCTCAATCTTGAGTCAGCCTAAAGCTTTACATTGTGAGTAGCAGAATGTCCGTATGTCAGTAAGAGCAAAAAAGTGTCGGATACTCCTGCACTCATGAATGATGTCTGCCTCCCTGACCTTCACAAGTCTCCCTGCACATTCAGCTGGAGGAGGAGGAAGAAATGGAAATATGTCGTCTAGCTGCCAGTTCAGGGAGATCAATCACTTTAGACAGGTCATTGTTCTTCTCAGTGCTTAAAAGCACAGAGGTCTATCCCTGAAGTAAGGAAGGTGCTTCGGGCAGGAGCCTTGGCTGCCAGCCGGAGCACCAGAGCAACCGGATTAATCATGAAGCTACACAGCGGGGATGGGGACAGAAGGGTGACAGGATGGTACTTTTTATCAGTGAGACACTTTTTTGTTTCCCACTTTCAAAGATCTTCTGTATGTTTAATATTTATATGTAAAGTGTGTTTAATGTTCATCTGTTACTCCAACAAACACTTCACAATATTTCTGCAAGATTCAATCAATTAACAAAACGAGCAACTTTAAATGTAACATTTTGCTATGGCTGCATCACCGCAAACAGATCACATACGAGCTTAATCAAATCAAGTAATCTCTGGTTTACAAGGGGGGGCAGCTCAGTCTGTGCTGTGCCCAGTTAACTGAGAAGCATATGGCTAGTTGGCTAATTAAGCACGAAACCAAAGTCAATCGTGCATTATCATCATATCTCCTCTGAGCTAAGACTGATTAGAAAAACACTCTGTAATGAGCATGACTTGATCGACGGTTCAAGCTGTAAGAAGAGCTCTTCTTTATGTTGGAGAGGAATGTCACACGCTGCGCTCCAGATTTGCAATAGAGACGGAAAATTGAATAAAACTCTGATAGTCTGATAAGAAAATCTAAGGGTTAGGAACGAATCAAAAAATTACCCCTGACTCTCTGTGAGCGGCTGGTTGCATCATCGGTTATCAAAGTCGACCTCTGAACAACAAGCTGGTGATTTTAACCAGTCATGAATGCAGCAGTTGGGGTTTGTGCTGCACACTTAAAGCAGCCGCCTTCACTTTATTTCCATGTTGCTATTTTTATACAGAACTGTGCAAAGGTCTTGAGCCGGGCCTCGCTTCTTTACATTTGGGAAATAGATGCTGTGAAACACATGCTAATATGTTTCAATAGACAAAATAGTACAAAAGTAGAGTTTGTACAATTCCAACGAGTTTGAAAGTCAATATTTCAGAATGACCATCATTATTCTTCAACATAGCCCCGCCCTTTTTCCACTTTGTAAACAACCAATAATCAATTCCCCAAAACTTAATACAGATATTTGCTGTCCGTGCTCCCCGTTATTAACGGGGTGAACTTGGTAGATCAAGTCAACTCAAGTGGCTTTATTGTCATTCCCGCCATGTGCAGTGGACAGTGTTGGGGAGTAATGGAATACATGTTCCGGTGTTATGGATTTAAAATACAAAATATGAGTAACTGTATTCCGTTACAGTTTAATAGGTGCTAATTAGTTATTTTGTTGAAATAAATGGATTGCACAGCGGTCTTTTCCTGTTTCATATGCAGTGTTGGTCAAGTTACTTGAAAAAAGTAATCAGTAACTAATTACTGATTACTTGCCCAAAAAAAGTAATCCCATTACTTTACTGATTTTCAAAAGTAATTAATTACTTAGTTACTTAGTTACTTTTAAAAACACGATTTACAACCTGAATAGGTGATAAAGTGATAGATCTTTCAGCCCAATTCTACTTTTTCTACATAATCCATCATACAAAATGTAATCAAATGGAAGTCTCTTTTTAAAACTTGTTTTATTAGTTTTAATCTTTTAACTTTATGCATCAAGCAAAAATTTAATTATCTGCAACATTCTCTGACTGGAAGAAATTAGTTTAACATTTAAACCTATTTTCTGCACATTCCAGCACATAAAATAATTTTTTGTGATTACACTCAGTCTTCCAAATAGATGCAAGTAAAACACAGCAGAAAATAAATAAAGTCAAAGACTAGCGGTCCTGTTGCTCTATTTTCACCTGTAAAGCAGGAGTGGGGTAGGCGGAGGTTTACCCTGGTGCAGGTGTGCAGCGGTCAGTGGAAGAATCCGCGAGTTTCTCTGTGAGTTTCTCATTACGTCGTAGCTACTCGGTGCTTGTTTGGAAGTTTAGGGGTTTTTTCGCTGTAAAAAGAAGTTTTCTTCCCACGCACAACGGACACTAATGTTTTTGTCACTTTTTATGGAATCAAACTCAAAGTAAGGTCAGTACTTCCACGCTTTAAACGCTGCACGCTCATACTCTCTCTGCACTCGATATATGATCCATTGTTGATCTGCACACAGCTGTTGTCACGAACGTCGCACTCGCTTACGTCACTGTCATGAGACATTCTCGCAAAAAATCACGGTTTTAGTAACGCAGTAACACAGCGTTCCTACGGGAAAGTAACAGTAATCTAATTACCGTTTTTGCAATAGTAATCCCTTACTTTACTCGTTACTTGAAAAAAGTAATCGGATTACAGTAATGCGTTACAAGTAACGCGTTACTGCCCATCTCTGTTCATATGTTAGGCTATGTCCTCTCTATCCCTGGTAATTCCACACATTACCAGAAACCCAAACAAAACACACAATAATAGGCTCTGACCGTGCAATGCAAACTCTGTTTGTCAGCAACCAAGTTGCTCTCAGGGTCAAAAAACTCCAACCTAAAAAAAACATCTGGAAGTAAGTTAAAAGCTAACGTTAGCCTGCTGCAACTACCTTGTTTTAGTTGTGGTAGTTACCTGGGTTATAGGTCATGTGCAGTTCTGAAAGCATTAAGTAACTTAACGAAATACAAACTACATTTTTTCTGCCGTGTATACTGTAATCTGTAGTGGAATACATAGTAGTGGAATAACCTCCCCAACACCGACTGTGGTACAGCACACAACAAGACGACGTTCCTCCAAGACCATGGTGCTACATATGACATATAAGAGACAATCAACACATAAAGTACATAACGCGCAAGTGTGCAAAAAACCCCAAAACAAAACAAAGACAGTGCAGACACAACACAAGGTGCACATCCGGTTAAATTTCCACCTCCAAATAAACGCGCAAAGTTGCTTCTCACCAGCTCCCCAAAGCACTAGATAGACAGTCTTAAACAGGAGTAATGTTCAGAACTCCTTCATCAACCAGATTGTTTTCTCTGTCTCTCATTTATATATCTGATAAGCACTCACCGACGCATCACCCTCCCTACCCCGGATCTAACGCCACCTCCAACGCTTACCTCCCCTCTGATGTGGACATCGGGTCAGCTGGAGGCGCAGTCGAAAGATTGCAGCGTTCCCAGATCAGATGTACACACTGGAACTCTTTCCCATGTTGCTGTCTGTGTTTATTGTGCTATGGTGTGTTGATATCTGTGCATTCCTGTATTATCCTTCTGTGTTACACATTTCGATGTTTTTTTCCTCGCTACCAGCCTGACCTGTCTCCCCAATGTGATGTTTGTGTATCGTATGTACGGTCGGCAAGGTCTGTCATCTCGGCTGTGGGCAAAAGACCTGCAACTGACAAATAAAGGCTATCTCATCTCATCATCATCTCATCTATATTTGTATTTATACAAAAATCCAGAATCAGCTGGGTGCTTTCATATGAAACAACAGCTATGCTGGGATTATTCTGAGTAGATTTATTTTGTTTCCATATCCACCTAATCAATAACCTCACTTGCAGGAGATGATGCAACAGTGCAGAAAACAAAGGAGGCAAAAACAAACAGTAAAATGCCTAACTTGAAAAAAAACACTTTTGCTGCACTGCATCGGTCAAAGTGTCAGAAGCTGCTGTTTAATAGCCGTGCTTTCTGTTATCAAGGTGGAATAATGAACAACACAGACTCAGATGAAAGATACATGACTTCAATATTTTAACAGTACTGTATATTGTGTTTTATACGCACAGTACATTGCAGGGAATCAAGTCATGTTGTTGTTTATCTCGCTCTATATTTACCTCGGCATCAGCGGATGACAGGGAGACGCAGTGTTGCTTGCAGACGTATATATAAATGACTACACTGCTCAACAGGGAGGAAATGGGTAGATGGGGCTGAATGTAAATAGCATTAGAAAATACTGAGGTTGTGTCTATATTTATGGCAGGCATAAGAAGTGACAAGCGAATGGGGAGAAGAGGGGCGGAGAAGGGAAAGAAACTTTCATCTGTGAGAATGAGGGAGGGGGCGGAGAAAGTTACAGCGGCTGTAATGCCGTCTGAAACTTGCCTGTGATGGAAAAGTCGAGAAACTCTTCACGACTGTGTTTATCATTGATCTGTTGTGGCTTGTCATAGGTGCTACAGGAAAAGTTTTGTCTCTCGCACTATTTTCGCACTGATAAAAAATCGGTTCCTGGGCTGTTGTAGCAGCGCGGGCGTTATAAGAACTGAGCGACTGGACATCAAGAAGCTGGTGAGAGGATGCTCGAGTGGGGAAAAAGAAGAAAAGAAATCACTGAGCTGCGAGATCAAATGCTGCTCGAGGAGCGTATTGATTGATAGGTTCACAAAGACGGGAGCCAGAGTGAAGATAATAAGCAAGCAGATGACGAAAACTTCCACAATTAGCTGAAGATCAGGGCTAAATCTTTCTGTCACAAGTTTAACTAAGACTGTGTGAAACCCTGGAGATTGGAAAAGCTTCACATCGATATCCGCTGCACCGCTATGCAGTAATTGAGGCAGTGACATGCATAATTACCACGTGTGGAAAAATATCAAAACGTATCGACCGCTAATGTTTAGACGGAGGTTTGGAAGGTCCAACATTTCAAAAATAATTAGCAAGTAAGCATTTTAGAGTCGAGAGGAAGTTTTCAAAAATATGATGGTTGGCAAGCCCTCCAGCACCCATGTGAGATCAATATGGCCTGAATTAATGAGCAACTTAACAGGGCACTTAAAACCCTCTTAAGAGGACAGATAAAAACCTGGTGAACTTTGAAAGGTAATGAACATTTTTTATCCCTATGAAGCTGCTGGCTTTATTAGCCGAAACAAATGGAACAGGCACTTAAATCAGACACTAAAACTAACTTCTAAATAAAGCAAGGTGGTTGGAAATACAACCGAGGTAGCTGCGGTTGGAAAAAAAAGCGAAGATGTGAGTTTTGTGTTCTCCAGCTTCTTCCTCTCGAGTACTCCACAAAGACTCCTCAAAGGCAGAGATGATCTAAGACCATCAGATGCTTCGGGCTGCGTTTTGACATTTGAAGAATGGAGGCTCAATTCGTCATTAATCTTGTTTCTTGTGATGATAGAAGGCAGCTGGTTTGCTGTCCATCAGATTCTGTTCAACTGGCGAGGATCAAAAATCCAAAACAATCACCTCGCCATTCAGTTCAGTTGGGTTTTACAATTAGGAAGTTAACTTTTCTGCTTTACCAGCATTTCTGCAGGTTCGTACCCTTTCAGATCTCAGTGCACTGCAATTACAAACTGACTGTAATCAACTGTAACTTTGTAATGTTTTTAAAGATGAGCCAATTAGAACATGCAGTGGTGGGCCCAAACCAGCAAACATAATGAGAAATAAGCACCGGAAATGTTGTTGTAGAGTGAATACTGAATGAGTGAGCGAATAATTCTATTTAGGTAAAAGCAGAAAGGTG
The DNA here is from genome assembly GCF_056152115.1 of Neolamprologus brichardi. Classification (NCBI taxonomy): domain Eukaryota; kingdom Metazoa; phylum Chordata; class Actinopteri; order Cichliformes; family Cichlidae; genus Neolamprologus; species Neolamprologus brichardi. The sequence continues at coordinate 35,257,111 of NC_142109.1, read as the reverse complement.
AAACAAAAGTGCCTATTTTTAAAAAAACAAACAGTCTCTACAGATTCTGGCTGTATCCCAATTCAGGGTCTGCAGCCTCAACGATCCTCAAGGGCCGCGTACTCAAAGACCGCTAAGGCCGGAAGTGCGAGGCTTGTGAAATGGGACGGTCTAGCCTCCGTTGCGCTGCCCAGGTTGCCTAGCAACCATGATACTAACAGCTGGAAACGTTTCATACAGCTTTGTTTGACAGAAATGAAGGAGAAAATCTTTTGTTCATTTGTTTGTTTGTTTCTACATGAGCTTTGATCATTCTCTGTAAGATTAAGCTCAGCTATTGAACGGCGTATATTTTAAAGTAAAGGCTTTAAAACCAAGTTAGTACAAACGTCACTAATGTCACATGACTTTGCCGACATGTGTCCAACAGGAATGTTTTAATGTTCTTTGTTATTAAACATTTGCACATAAATAAGTGACATAATATTCAGTACTTAAAGTTTACTCTTCGGCGCCCCTCATCCGCCGTTTTTTTTTTCGGCAAAATTATCCACACCCACCGCCGCGCTATGCATTCTGGGATATGTTGGGCCACGAAGTCTACACCGCCACGTCCTTAAAATTCAGGGAAATGAAGGACGCATTTGAGGGCCGCATTTCGAGCAGCCTTCAAATTGGGACAGCCTTCGTCGCCTCGCCGTGACGTAATCGGCCTTAAAATGCGGCCTTTAAGGCTGCAGACCCTGAATTGGGATACGGCCTCTGACTTCCACCAACAGTCCAAAGTGATTGGTTGTCTATATTTCTGTGCTAGCCTTGCACTAAACTGGTTTCCTGTCCACGGTGTACCCCACCTCTCACCCTAGTGAGACTGGTGAGAAGCAACAGTCCAACTGTGACGCTGAGTTGGGTTACCAACATAAGATGGATGGATAATAATTTCACTTTTTTGGGTTTTTTTAAGCGAAATCACTGGATACTTTCTGAAAAGCTTGACTTGTTTATTCATAGGTGAGCACTCTCATCAAACACTTAGAGGGTTGATGGTTTGATCGTTGTCGGGGGCACTGATGTAGATGTGTGACAGATAAAGCTCTGAGGGATCAGTAAGAATATGAATGAATTATATACTATTAAATTTCGTATTGATTTTAAAATCTTATTGCTCACTTTTAAAATCATAAATAACACCGCGCCCAGCTATCTTACGGATCTCCTCAGCTTTTATAGCCCTGGGAGAGCGCTTAGATCAGCAGGCCAAATGCTCCTGGTGCGACCTAGATCTCGGCTCAAGACCAGAGGTGACCGCGCATTCGCCGCTGTCGCACCCTACCTCTGGAATAACCTCCCCCTAGCTATTCGGGCGTCTGATTCAATTCAATCTTTTAAATCTCAATTAAAAACTTATTTGTTTAGCCTTGCTTTCCCCGCCTCCTAGAGCCCACATTTTTAGTGTACTGGAACTTATCTTTATCACTTTGTTAATGTTTATAATGTTTTAACCTTCAGCATTGTGTGTGGACTTCACTGGTGTCTACTTTGCCTGGTGTATTATTGGTTAGTTATGTCACCCGCCTGTTAGTATATTTTATTTGTATTTTGTGCTTTATATTTGTATTTATTATTGCTCTTAACTCATTCTGTGAAGCACTTTGGCATACCTGTGGTTTTTTAACCCTTTAAGACCTACCATAGAACCAAGTCCGCCATAGCTTATATTATATTTTTACGTGCTGTGGAGCCACTTTTGGGAGCATTTCAAGTTGCTATACATTATAGCCCAGATTTTAACAATATGTCTGCATTAAGTGCATAGTAATTACATAAATTGCAAAAAAGTGCAATAAACTACAAAAAAATTGAAAATCGTTTTTGTTTTTTTTAACATATTTCTAGTTAGAGAAATTTAAGAGGCTTATCCCTCAAAACTGTAAATACAAAAAAGTTGCACAAAATAGTTTCCCACCACAGGAAATTTATTTTGAGTGTCTTCATAGTTTTATTTTTGAAATACACCAATTTTTATATACTGCAGGAAAAACGAAAATAAATATTATAATGCAAATTTGCAAAAAAACAGCATATGCATCAAAATAAACTATTTCCAGCAGTGCAATATGAGTCCTAAGCATCCCAGAAATGACACAGAAAGTCATAAAGTCAAAGATAACTTTTAAAAACACCAGTATAGGCTCATGAGTCCTTGATGGTAAAAAAAAATACATTTCCGAAATGACGTCACTTCCGGTTTTGGGCAGGTCATGGCGGACATGCAAAAGTTCGCGCTGACGTCTAATCCAATGTAGGAAGTGTTACAAACAGCTGATCGGATCGGCAAAGCGTGTTTCTGGAATATTATGTTTTTGTTGCTGCAAGTGCTTTTTATGCAGTTTTTGCAAAACTATATGTGGAAGGAAACTGTGACCGAGGACAAGCTGATGGCATAAGATGTAAGTACAACTCCTCCGGTTTCATATGCACAAAAAATTATTGCGCTAGCTCACGTGGTTGCAGAGCTACCGGGATTTAAAAATAGTTACGCAAAACAGAGCGTGCTGCTCTGACCGGTTTTAAAGGGTTAAATGTGCTATATAAATAAAATTGTATTGTATTGAAAGTATAACACTACATGTACCATCGTACCTTAATGTAAAGGCACAAAGTTGCCACCGGAGGTTTAGGATCTGGTCTCCATAAGGTAAAAAACATGAGCTTATAAGTAAGCAGACTCTGTCGAGTCCCTTGGAGGTAAACCACTGAACCGTGAAAGGGGCAATGAGATACTTTATTCTCTAATAACATTCAGCACTATAAAACTATGTATTGCAGAAGAACATACACAGAATTGAATCATAATAATGAATTTGTTTATGTGTGTATAATGGTGCTGTATATTATTTTAAATACAAACAGAATTGAAACAGGGCATACTTTATTTTTCACATTACTAAGGTTTTATAGGGCACAATTTAAATAATCACCTGATCCTTAATTTAAAAACAAGAGTTTCCCACCAGAGTTTCAGGTAATGATACTGCAATCAGCAGACGAATGCATAAAACATCCATCTGTGTCAGTGTCAGTAGTGTTAGAGGGTTTTATAGAGAATAATAATAGTACAGCTGCCAGCAAAATGTCACCAGAGCAGCTGTACTGTGACGGAGGGAACGGTTTGTGCTACATGAAGTTGGACGATAAAGGAAAAAACAAACAAAAGCAAAGTGGCCCATGATTAATATGAGATGCAGTCAAGGGAACGACAATCACGCAGATATGAAAGAATATTTGAAATCGCCTCCGGTAGCTGATGTTTGGTGCAGCAGAGGATGAAACTGGACAGTTAGCTGCAGAAACACCACATGGGAAAGTCTAAGAAAAAAAACAACACAATATGATAACAACACAGTGAAGTGAATATAAAATATGCATTATTAACTAAATTGGTCTTAGTTACAGGATAGATTAGATTTTACTTCATTTCATTCAGATTAAAGCTTTGCCAGACTCTCCAAGACTCACGCAGCAGGTCTGAAACACTCCTGAGCTCTGCATGTAGTCGAGGGGAAATTACAAGAAAAATGGTGAAGGCCACAGATTCCTTCAACTCACATTTTCCACTAAATTACAAATCTGTTCATTTGAGTGGTTCTTGAATAAAGTCCAGGGAACCCCTGATAGGATGATGGCCGTTTCCACATTAACGTAAAATGGTATGGGGCTGATTAGGCACCAGTCTAATATATCAGACCAGTAATATATGAGCCATACTCAAGTCTGATTGTGGCTCGTATATTTCAGTTGATGCCCACTCTAAAGGACAAAAACCCTCCCTTAACTATTTATAACTAGCTACTTCTCAATTTTTGCTTGATTACTTTAATTATTTATTTGCATTTTAGCTCATTTGCTACAACATAGCTAAAACTATAGATGTTTATTTACGTGGCTTGATGGATGGATGATGTCAGCTGCAATACAGTTTGAAAATCTGCAAATAGTTTTGTGAGTTTTTACAATAATTTGGTTTTATGTAGAATGGTTTTACACTATACTGTAGTCTCTGGCTAGCACCTCCTAACAGATCCTTAAGGGCAATGCTGACATGGTCCAAAGGCTCTCCAGCGTGTCCTCGGTCTGTCCCGGGATCTCCTTCCAGTTGAAGAACATGAAACTTGTCCTGTCTTTCTCGCCTCACCCCCAACCAGTCATGGGAGATAGCTCCACCTCCATGAGCCTGGTTGTGCCGGAGGTTTCATCCTGTTAAAAGGAAGAAACCTCTGGCACACTCTCACCAAGTGCTTGCATGTTGGGAGCAGAGATGGGCAGTAACGCGTTACTGTAATCTGATTACTTTTTCAAGTAACAAGTAAAGTAAGGGATTATTATTGCAAAAACGGTAATTAGATTACTGTTATTTTCCCGTAGGAACGCTGCGTTACTGCGTTACTAAAACCGTGATTTTTTTGTGAGAATGTCTCATGACAGTGACGTAAGCGAGTGCGACGTTCGTGACAACAGCTGTGTGCAGATCAACAATGGATCATATATCGAGTGCAGAGAGAGTATGAGCGTGCAGCGTTTAAAGCGTGGAAGTACTGACCTTACTTTGAGTTTGATTCCATAAAAAGTGACAAAAACATTAGTGTCCGTTGTGCGTGGGAAGAAAACTTCTTTTTACAGCGAAAAAACCCCTAAACTTCCAAACAAGCACCGAGTAGCTACGACGTAATGGGAAACTCACAGAGAAACTCGCGGATTCTTCCACTGACCGCTGCACACCTGCACCAGGGTAAACCTCCGCCTGCCCCACTCCTGCTTTACAGGTGAAAATAGAGCAACAGGACCGCTAGTCTTTGACTTTATTTATTTTCTGCTGTGTTTTACTTGCATCTATTTGAAAGACTGAGTGTAAACATAAAAAATTATTTTATGTGCTGGAATGTGCAGAAAATAGGTTTAAATGTTAAACTAATGTCTTCCAGTCAGAGAATGTTGCATATAATTAAATGTTTGCTTGATGCATAAAGTTAAAAGATTAAAACTAATAAAACAAGTTTTAAAAAGAGACTTTTCCATTTGATTACATTTTGTATGATGATTATGTAGAAAAAGTAGAATTGGGCTGAAAGATCTATCACTTTATCACCTATTCAGGTTGTAAATCGTGTTTTTAAAAAGTAACTAAGTAATTGATTACTTTTGAAAATAAGTAATCAGTAAAGTAACGGTATTACTTTTTTAGGGAAGTAATCAGTAATTAGTTACTGATTACTTTTTTCAAGTAACTTGACCAACACTGGCCACTGAACCCCTAAAGGAACAATAAGGCACACAGATTGTGTTATGTCTTACTGTGTATTACATGGATAACCTCATCCTAATATCCATTATAGGAGTAACAGGAAGCTAAGTATATAAATCAAAAGACCGAAAAATGAAGAAATAAAGGAAAATTAATTAGCACTCATTACAGCCGTAAAAACCTCGAGGCTCTTATAGATATCGGTCCAGAACGTTAGCAAGGCTAAAGAGAAAAGTGCCAACGCCATCCACATTGGAAGGCCCTGTGTAAAGGCTCTATGTTACAGACTTTTAATGAGAAACAAGTCAATCTCATTTCTCAATAAGCCAATCCAATTTTCAAGAACAGATTAATAGCTAACTCCATTAATTGATTCACACAGAGAGCATCAAGCAGGACCCCATGGAAACATCATCTACATAATATTCATTCACATGTGGCACACCCACACCTCTCAGTTCACCGGGTGACTCAAACCTCTGCTCTACGCATCTGGATTGCAGATTTTTGACGGTAGCGACAAACTTTGTTTTCTAAATTATACAGAGCTGTGATGGGATCTCTGTTCCCCCAAGCAGATGGCTCTTTTTGCTATAATCAGTGTGCTAAACACTGAGTAATACAAACTTTAATGAGTTCAATGCAAACTTTCCCTCGCTCTCTCACAGCTGCTTTGCCTCTGAGTCGCAAATCAATCCATTATTACAGGTAAAACAACAGCAGAGCGAGAGGGAGGGAACTCTGGTCATTAGTGCTGACAAATGAAACGCCTGGGGATCCGGGGTAATTCATCTGCAGCTGAATATTCTGCATCCTGGGCCAATAAGGAGGAGGATTTGGTCCAATGCTATAGACCGCACATCCCAATGAGATTCTCTATTCATTTGTAATGTAATTAGTGCAAACCTAACCGATTAGGAACATTTTAACAAGCCACAATTCAACTGACCTTTGAGATAAAACTTTTTATGTTGACACTGCAGGTCAGTCATGTGATCTTTGATGAGTAGAGCTAGTTCAACATCTGAGGTGCTTTTAATTGATTAGAATGACGCTAGGCTTTGCCGGTTATAACATGAATCAATTACTTTATTTCACGTCGTATGTTTCGAGCTTTTGGCTCGATGACATATAATTTTGTCTGGCCCTAGTTCCCATATATGCACTTGCTCACAGCCCACAGCCATAATTTATTTTCTATGACAAAATTATATGAAAAATGACAGCCATAGGGTAGAATGGCTTAGGTATGGATGAGGGTGAGGCTGTTGCAGTCAGTGGATGTAGACTGTGTTGAGTGGAGAGTAGAGGACCCAAACGCAGACAAAACAAAGCATGGAAACAAACTTTATACTAACTGAAAGCGAGGCGTTTATTATGGCTGATGGAGAGAAATACGAAACAATGCACAAGATGAACAGAGATGAGAATAAACAATAACCTAACCTGGGAAAACTAAAACTAATCATGAAAAAATGTGAAACTTGTCGTGCATGGATAGGCTGTGTCCCAATTCAGGGTCTGTAGCCTTAACCCTTTAAGACCTACCATAGAACCAAGTCTGCCAGAGCTTATATTATATTTTTACATGCTGTGGAGCCATTTTTGGGAGCATTTCAAGTTGCTATACATCAATACAACCATTATAGCCTAAATTCTAATAATATGTCTGCATTAAGTGCATAGTAATTACATAAATTGCAAAAAAGTGCAATAAACTACAAAAAAAATTGAAAATCGTTTTTGTTTTTTTAACATATATTTCTAGTTAGAGAAATTTAAGAGGCTTATCCCTCAAAACTGTAAATACAAAAAAGTTGCACAAAATAGTTTCCCACCACAGGAAATTTATTTTGAGTGTCTTCATAGTTTTTTTTTGAAATACACCAATTTTTATACACTGCAGGAAAAACGAAAATAAATATTATAATGCAAATTTGCAAAAAAGCAGCATATGCATCAAAATAAACTATTTCCAGCAGTGCAATATGAGTCCTAAGCATCCCAGAAACCACACAGAAAGTCATAAAGTCAAACATAACTTTTCAAAACACCAGTATAGACTCATGAGGCCCTGATGGTAAAAAACTACATTTCCGCGAAAATGACGTCACTTCCGGTTTCGGGCAGGTCGTGGCGGACATGCGATAGTTCACGCTGATGGACGTAGGAAGTGTTACAAACAGCTGATCGGATCGGCAAAGCGTGTTTCTGGAATATTATGTTTTTGTTGCTAAAAGTGCTTTTTATGCAGTTTTTGCAAAGCTATATGTGGAAGGAAACTGTGACCGAGGACAAGCTGATGGCATAAGATGTAAGTACAACTCCTCCGGTTTCATGTGCAAGAAAAATTATTGCGCTAGCTCACGTGGTTGCAGAGCTACCGGGATTTAAAAATAGTTACGCAAAACAGAGTGTGCTGCTCCGACCGGCTTTAAAGGGTTAAAGTACGCAGCCTTAATGATCCTCAAGGGCCGCGTACTCAAAGACCGCTAAGGCCGGAAGTGCGAGGCTTGTGAAATGGGACGATCTAGCCTCCGTCGCGCTGCCCAGGTTGCCTAGCAACCATGATACTAACAGCTGGAAACGTTTCATACAGCTTTGTTTGACAGAAATGAAGGAGAAAATCTTTTGTTCATTTGTTTGTTTGTTTCTACATGAGCTTTGATCATTCTCAGTAAGATTAAGCTCAGCTATTGAACGGCGTTTATTTTAAAGTAAAGGCTTTAAAACCAAGTTAGTACAAACGTCACTAATGTCACATAACTTTGCCGACATGTGGCCAACAGGAATGTTTTAATGTTCTTCGTTATTAAACATTTGCACATAAATAAGTGACATAATATTCAGTACTTACTTAAAGTTTACTCTTCGGGCGCCCCTCATCCGCCGTTTTTTTTCGGCAAAATTATCCACACGCCGCGCTATGCATTCTGGGATATGTTGGGCCACGAAGTCTACACCGCCACGTCCTTAAAATTCAGAGAAATGAAGGACGCATTTGAGGGCCGCATTTCGAGCAGCCTTTGAATTGGGACAGCCTTCGTCGCGTCGCGTTGTTGTGACGTAATCGGCCTTAAAATGCGGCCTTTAAGGCTGCAGACCCTGAATTGGGATACAGCCAAAGAAAGCTGGAATATGGAGACATGGCGCAGAAGACAACAGATGACCTGACACTGAACAAAGAGAGACAGAGGATCTAAATACACAGGAGGGTGACCAGGCAAGTGGAAACACATGGGGAACACAAATGAACACGACACCTCAGGGGAAGAAAAACTAAACACACCGAACATGGGAACACGAGACTGTCAAAATAAAAGAGAGTACATAATGAGAAGTTGACTATGAAAATAGGAGCTTGACAATAACACAGACATGAAACACACAACAGACTGGGGAGACGAATGATACACAAAGGAGAGGAATGTGGAAACAGATAAGGGGAACACAGACATTACTAAAAATCATACACAGAAGACAAGACAGACTTACACAGGAAACAGGAAACAACTAAGACCTACTACACGAATAACAACTAAACTCACCCTGATAGAAGTATCTCTCTTGTGGTCTAAAACAACCGAACACTATTTCAGGAGAAGTTTTAAAAGGTGCATCACACAAGTTGTTACTTTTTACCTTACACTATCTGCAGAAGACGATCCGTGGTACACTTCAGATAACAACTTCTGTTATGGTGCATGTGGAGTCTGCTCTGTTTGCAGTCAAGAGGAAGTACAAAGCTTTTTGCATCCCATTTCAAATTCACTAGTTAACTGCAAAAACAGGCCAAAAAAGATCAAGAGAGTGTCTCGGGTCCTGAAGGGCACACAAAACTGTGACTGTTCCACCCCACAGACGGGCTTTTCTTGTATTTCTTAAGTGCCTGGGGACTTTCAACCCCAAAAATCCACATTAATCATATGTAGTAGCCTCTGTGAGGCTCTGAAGTGCCCGGGTTGAGTTGCTCTCTGTTCCTCCTTGTCCTGAGTCCGACAGCAAATTTAGCTGAGACCTGTAGTACTGGATCTCTTGGGCACAAAGTGACAGATTTATCACTGGCTGCTAAGACTACTCTTATTTAGGGCTTCATTCAGACAGATCCGTGCTCGTTGAGAGTACGGATGGCGGTGGGATGTAACTCACTGAGTGAAAAAGGCTGAGGAAAACTTCTCCGTTATATTTTAAAAAATAAGAAAAGTAAAACGAGTCGTCAAATATATTTTGGCAGCTGATCATTTACCTGATCAGCCCACCCAGTGAAATGTGCTAAAGGCTTAACCCCTCACAATGAAATGTGACATTGTTTTCTCTATTTCTCTCCCTATAGGCCAACTCTGGTCAGACATTAACCCTTTAAAGCCGGTCGGAGCAGCACGCTCCGTTTTGTGTAACTATTTTTAAATCCCGGTAGAACCGGAACCACGTAAGCTAGCGCAATAATTTTTTTTGCACATGAAACTGGAGGAGTTGTACTTACATCTTATGCCATCAGCTTGTCCTCGGTCACAGTTTCCTTCCACATATAGCTTTGCAAAAACTGCATAAAAAGCACTTGCAGCAACAAAAACATAATATTCCAGAAACACGCTTTGCCGATCCGATCAGCTGTTTGTAACACTTCTTACGTCCATCAGCGTGAACTATCACATGTCCGCCATGACCTGCCCGAAACCGGAAGTGACGTCATTGTGCGGAAATGTAGTTTTTTACCATCAGGGCCTCATGAGCCTATACTGGTGTTTTTAAAAGTTATGTTTGACTTTATGACTTTCTGTGTCGTTTCTGGGATGCTTAGGACTCATATTGCACTGCTGGAAATAGTTTATTTTGATGCATATGCTGCTTTTTTGCAAATTTGCACTATAATATTTATTTTCGTTTTTCCTGCAGTGTATAAAAATTGGTGTATTTCAAAAATAAAACTATGAAGACACTCAAAATAAATTTCCTGTGGTGGGAAACTATTTTGTGCAACTTTTTTGTATTTACAGTTTTGAGGGATAAGCCTCTTAAATTTCTCTAACTAGAAATATATGTTAAAAAACAAAAACGATTTTCAATTTTTTTGTAGTTTATTGCACTTTTTTGCAATTTATGTAATTTCTATGCACTTAATGCAGACATATTATTAAAATTTAGGCTATAATGGTTGTATTGATGTATAGCAACTTGAAATGCTCCCAAAAATGGCTCCACAGCATGTAAACATATAATATAAGCTCTGGCGGACTTGGTTCTATGGTAGGTCTTAAAGGGTTAAACAGCGTCCTGATTTTAAAAAGACTTGGACTTGACACTCGAGCGCTTGACATGATGCAACTCATTCTCAGGACTATAAATAATGAACTACTTCTTTAAATACGAAAGCTTTCTGAATATATTAAGATGATGTAGAGAAGGCGTTGGCAGAAATTTCTGCTGTTTCATACGTGCTGCACCCGCCATCATATTTAATGAATGTGCTCTAAAATAAAGAGCTCACAATTGTAAGGAGGAGCCATTCTGTGCTGAAGAACAGGAAGGGTTAAAAAATCATTTTGAGTCATTCTTGTGTGCTGACAACTACTTTAAAGGTATAATAGCATGAGTATACTGTAAGCAGAGTGAAGGCAGCTCTCTTTGTGTGAACACAACCAAAACTCCTACAAATTACTTGACAGACTTTGTTGCTGCTCCGAAGAGAAAGTTGATATTATTACAAACATTTGTCTGATGAGCTTTTTAGCCCGGGATGACAAACGATCATGCATAATTTGTCGTAATTATGCAGACTAATGCAATTCTCCGTAAAGCCCTATTCTCTGCAGTCTTTTGATAGGGAAAACAAACCCAAAGCAGAATCGGCTGCAGCTCAGCAGTCTGTCTGAGCCAGCTGTTTAACGGGGATAACAAAGAACCACCATTCAAAGTCACACGCAACACCGAAAGGGGAAAAAACACTTTTGATTTGCATTTCTCTGTTAAATAGAAAGAAATCATATTTGATGCTATGAATGTCATCAGAAGTTGTGTTTGTGTCGACAGTAAGGCCACCTGGCTGCACGTTTCTAAAGAGTCAAGCGAGCTCGAGTTACAGTGAGAACCTGATCCAGAGAATCCTTATCACGAATTATTCCACTTATACAGATAAGAGCTTATTTTTCCTGGCTCTTGATCTGTATCAGCAAATATGCTTTTATTATCAGCTGTAGCAGCATATGGTAGTGTGTAATTTAAAGTCTGTGTTGACTCATTATCACTCTGAAGCCTGCATGAGAAGAAGCTCCAGTGCACGTGATAGTTTTTACTTAAAGCTGCATCCAGTCGATCAGTCTAAAGTTTCTGTGATCATATGTACTTTTTCCATGCAGGTTACTGAGGTTCAAACTGCTTCATGGATGATTGGCTAACACCAAAATGAAAAATGGTATGCAATGTTGAGCAGCCTTAACCCTTTAAGACCTACCATAGAACCAAGTCCGCCAGAGCTTATGTTATATTTTTACATGTTGTGGAGCCATTTTTGGGAGCATTTCAAGTTGATATACATCAATACAACCATTACAGCCTAAATTTTAATAATATGTCTGCATTAAGTGCATAGTAATTACATAAATTGCAAAAAGGTGCAATAAACTACAAAAAATTAAAAATCGTTTTTGTTTTTTTAACATATATTTCTAGTTAGAGAAATTTAAGAGGCTTATCCCTCAAAACTGTAAATACAAAAAAGTTGCACAAAATAGTTTCCCACCACAGGAAATTTATTTTGAGTGTCTTCATAGTTTTATTTGTGAAATACACCAATTTTTATACACTGCAGGAAAAACGAAAATAAATATTAT